>NC_083728.1:41641434-41944465 GCF_028564815.1 Eubalaena glacialis | reverse complement strand
CTTCTGGGTCCTCATCACTCCCATGTACTAAGACCAATGACTTTCACAGAAAACAATTGAAGTTCTTTGCTCAGGGAGATCAGCTCGGTGCTTTGTGACCACCTAGAGGGATGAGATAGGGAGGGTGGGAGGGAGATGCAAGAGGGAGGAGATATGGGGATATATGTATATGTATGGCTGATTCACTTTGTTATAAAGCAGAAACTAACACACCATTGTAGAGCAATTATACTCCACTAAAGATGTTAAAAAAAAAAAAAAAAAAAGCTTTGTTGCTGGTGCCCACTAGGCCCAAGTATGGGATGAGCAGGAAGTGGCTGAGTCAAATGCCCTCCCTCACAAACCAAAAGCATCCATCATTCAAAGACTGATGGGAATTGGTGTATAAATACCCCAGCTCCCTTTCCCTCATGTGGATAACAGTAAGGTCAGGTTTTTACATTCTCACTCAGAGCACCCCAGTGGGATTAAGTTCCCATTGTCCATAGTGGAATTCTGCTTGATGACTCACATTATGTTGGCTGCCTTCCCTTCCCTGTGTCACTTCTCACTCCTACATTGGTGCTTATTCACATCACCTTCCAAATAAATTCTGTACCCAAAACCTTCCCTCAGGCTTTCTCTCTAGGGAATGTGTCTTAAGACACATATCATATGAGATTTACTGTAGTATAATGACTTACTTAGGCTTTAAAAAATACTTATTAAGAATTTGAAATCTTCCTTACTCTATGTTAAAAAAAAAAAAAAGAACTACAAAATTCAAAATAAAGCAGTTCACTTTTCTTTAGAAACAGACAGAAGTACTCTGTACAATGTACACCAGCCTTTTAAAATTCTAAAAGCACATTCAAGAAAAAGAAGCAAAAATAACTAATGATTTGTTATGATTTTTAAGCTAAAAGGAGTATTTATTCATTATATCATGGCTTCGGGACTTAGTTTTTTTCTCTAGAGGACTTCTTAGAGCTTTTGATAAGTAAAAATTTATTTCTCCCTAGGCCTTAATCATCATGCTTTAAGGAAATCTTTTGAAATGAAGGCAGCATCTGTTGCAATAACTAGGCCTTTTCATTAAATTTATCCTGTAAGAAGAGCCCACACAGTAACTGATTTTTGACCTCAGTTCAAATAGAACTTTGGCTAGAAAATTCTCAGAGTTAAAATACCAAGAGTAATGGGAACTTTTCATATTTTAAAGTTTTCCAACAACCACAATACACTTTTTCTAGCATATATTTGGTTTGGGCTGTTTGAGGTTCACCTGGAGTTTAGATAGTGTTTTACAGATTTCATGAAGAGCCTGTTTTCCCAGTATATATGACCTTCTGTTCTAAGGATTAATAACGTAAAAAGAAATTCTTCTTTTAAAAGAAAGTTTGTTGCTAAGACAATATCACAACTATACATGCATGTCCTTTCCAAACACTGCATTTTATAACTTCTAACTTCTTTAGATATCTGAGCATGAGATCTGAAACTCAACTGATCATAAATTCCCTTTAAAGTATAAATTTACTTCAAAGCCACAGCTTTGATTGCTAAGTCACAACTTCTAAATAATATCTTTAAAGAAACTTCAACAACTTCAATGGGCATTTCAACATTCGTTGTTTTTAAGCAAAATAGAAGCAGGTACCACCTGCTAATAATGATTATTGCTCAACCTATTTTAAATAAAGTACCATAAAATAGTTTTTGATGTATACCAATGAAGTTACAGGTTTATGGGCATCATGATGTTCACTCAAAATATCTGTAATTTGGAAGGAAGATTTTTGCCATCACAATTTAGAGAGATCTTCCATCAAGATCTTGATGTTATTGTAGAATATTCCATCTATGAACATCATGAACTCAGGACTCAGGCTGTCCTACAAGGGCAAAATGAAGTGTGAAGATTGAGGCATCTGGATAATTTAGGCTAAAAGTTGTTAATGTAATTGAGTGAAAGGGTTCAAGAGAAAGGGGGAGACCAAATGAAATCACCACAGACCACTGTCAGGGTCACTGTTTTAGCAGTCCTCATTTCATTGTAATTGCAATACTTTTCCCAAACTCTAATACTTGACCCCAGATTTGGCCCATCCTACCTGGAGCTCAAGGTGAAGAACACACAAATCAAGAGGCTACCCTGGAAACCCCTAGCACTTTAGCTGTGTGAGAGGGCTACTCCTTTCCAGTGTTTATAAGAAAAATTTCCAGGTCCATATCACATAATGGCCCCGAATACCAATAGTACATTCATTGTGAAAAACTAGATGTAGTCTGATCAATCCACTTTGCTGTACAGCAGAAACTAACACATTGTAAATCAACTATACTCCAATAAAACTTTTAAAAAAAAAGAAAAGGAAAAAAGAAGAAGTGAATTAACTCTCAAGATAGTTCAAGCTAGGTAACTGAGGTCCAGAAAATCTAAAACAGGCTTCAGTACCCTTAAGTACTATAGATAAATAGTCATGTGTCACAGCCAATTGTGCACATCACTGGGAACATTCCCAGGAAATTCAGTAATATCTATTTATTAAATTTCGTGTTATGATTATCAAGCAAGCAAACAAAGCGAAAATATATTCTATGGAAACTCCAAGTGCTTAAAAGGTGTCCAATGGAAATGTTATGTTTATTTGGTGATATTTAAATAATGATCATGATCTCACTCATACTCACATGATTCCAAAGAAATGTTATTTTTCACATTGCCAAGGATAAATCACACATCACTACATCATTTCTCAGCCCTGTTTGACTTTGAAGGTGCTGGGATATCTGTTGTCGTGTTTATTAGAAAAAAAGCAACTTTTTGATGAAGTATGCACTTGGTTCATAGACTGAGAAAACCAATGTAAGTTGGGGTGCTTTGTTCACATATTCACTTGATACATTAAATAGATATTCTTTATATTTAATGATGTCTCCATCTATTAATGAGGCACAAACTTCATTTCAAAAGAATATAGCTCACAAGCAGACAGTGGCTACTGTAAGGCAGTCAAATATATTATGTAAAATTACAAACAGGTTGGGGGCTTAAAACTAACTTTAAAAATTAAAAAGGAATGATTTTAAAATATCTGTATCATACTTTAATTATATAATTGATAACAAATAAATAATGAGATGAAACTTTTGAGCCATTGAGGATTCTTTTTAATATATAAGAATTAATTTTCCATCTTATGGAACAAACCCAAAGTTGGGATCCGGGTCTGGTGCAGTGGCTTCCTTCACTAGAGACCCAAGCCCCTTGTAAATTTCTGCTCTATCATCCTTAGCAATGACTTCCAACTGCAAGGTTGCTTCCTGGTGCAAAATGGCAGTTGGAGCTTCAATCTTCACCTCTGTAGTATAAGGCATCAGGAAGCAGAAAGGGAGGGAGAATAAACTGCAAACCCCAGCTGTCTTTACTCTCTTGGAAAAAACCTTCCTTAAAATTCCACCTTAGGATTTTGCTTATATCACATTGCTCAGAAATTAGTCACATGACCAAACCTAGACTTTTAGCTGATTACAGCGCCACTGTGAATATTACTGAAGGAGAAGGAGAGAAAGAATATTGTTTGAGCAAATACACTGTATATTTTCTGTGTGCCCATTCAGACCCACTTTCCAGCCTTCCTCACCCAGTTCTGGGCCCCAGGGGACAGACCTTAATGAAGTGTACCTACCAGCCTTCACCCTCCAGCTTCCCTTTGAGTTTGGACAATGAGAACTCCCACAGGAGACTGAAAGTTGGGAGGAAGGAAATGATGGGGCTTTTATCCTCCTGCTCTAGCTAAGGCCAGACCCCTTGTAGATGGAAACTAAATTATTTTTCAAATGAGACCTTTTAACTTGATTTGTTTTTTTCCCTCCATAAAGCTATTCTACTCTCCCCACACCATTTTAAGAAAATCAGTTACTTGCTTTCCAATTCTTAAGCAAAACTTTTCAATCCATTGTGTGAATGCAAGTCTTATTTGCCAATTCACAGAAGGGCTGTTCCAATTGGTAATTATTTACAAATTGGCTAATTTCTTGCCCTTTGATGAAACATAATATGTACACTCTTTTTTTTTTTTGGCTCAGTCTCATAAGTCTACACTATAAGCCATCAGGAAGGTGCAGTTTCATGCTAGTGGGAGAGGTAATGCCATTAATGGTCCACAGATTGGCCTCAATGATGTACTTCTCCTGGTTTAGAGTTTCGTAAAAATAGCGTACCACCCAAAATGTTACCAAAGGTAGTAATTTGAGATTCACAATATTCTAGAAATAACTTCATTTCAGGTTTTACTAATGTTAAGATTACCCCCATGTGAAGCCATGTTGCCTAACTCCTTAGACTTTCAGTTGGTTATATTTAAACTGGGGTTACACTTATTAAAAATGCCACCCATTTTTTTCGAAGAGCAATTTCCTGTCCATAGAGGAGTTGGTGTACTGTTTGGCAAAAAGACTGCATACCATTCTGTTAGACTGGTTGGCTTCATAAAACTAGTGCGGCCAGAGAAAATGAGATTGCCCTGACACGGTTTCTACTTAAATATGCAGCAAGAGGGAAAAATATTTCGATGAGCAGAGGATACTTAGTCTGCTTTCTGGCTCTTATTCAGACAAGTGCCTTTCCTTTCCCAAAGTCTCAGGCACACCCTTGCTTTACCTGTTTTAGGTAAAGCACTGCTTCCTATAAAGCAGCTGCTCTCAAACGTGACCATACCTTTAGATCACTGAACAGCTTTTCAGATTCCCAGTCCCTGGATTGCACCCCAGCCCAAGCACATCAAAATCTTGGAGTGGGGCTGGACATTAGAATTTTTAAGGCACCCAAGGTGATTCCAACCTACAGCCATGGTTGAGCACCACTGCTGTAAAGAGACAAAGCTCAAGATGTGAGTAGGATATGGGTCTTAATTTATGCTTCCCACGCAGGCAGCCTTTCCGTACTTAGCTATGACGGAGTGTGGTTAAACAGGCCAAGAGCGAACTGAGCAAAGACCTCTCCCTCCCCTCCATCTTTCTTCACCCAGGGGAAGATCTGCTAAAAGGAAAATGGAAAGCACGCTTAAGCAGACTTTGTTTCATCTCATGCCAAGGACAATTACTTGCTGCAAGAATATCAAACTGACCTAGCTCTATAATTTCAGGTGATGGGGTGAGGGGGGGCCAGACTTATTAGTTCATATATGTTGATTGTAGTGAATGTTTTTAGTTTTATAGAAAAAGTTCTATTAACTGTAGACTTGACTTTCTTTAAAGGATTTCTAATCAATTGCACTGATGATCTTGATGTCTATGTGGTTAGGGTATAAAGCAGATTTATTCTATAAACCACACTCTAATTGCATCTGTTAATGAAAGTTAATCCTCGTGCAAATTGAGGCGTTGAAGCAAATTTACTGGACACAAATGAGGAAAGGTAACGAGGATGGAAAAAAGTTAAAAAAAAACTGTACTTTTTTTTTTTATTAGTTATCTATTTTATACATATTAGTATATATATGTCAATCCCAATCTCCCAATTCATCCCACCACCACCCACCCCGCTTTCCCCCCTTGGTGTCCATACGTTTGTTCTCTACATCTGTGTCTCTATTTCTGCCTTGCAAACTGGTGCATCTGTACCATTTTTCTAGATTCCACATATATGCGTTAATATAAGATATTTGTTTTTCTCTTTCTGACTTACTTCACTCTGTATGAGTCTCTAGGTCCTTCCACGTCTCTACAAATGACCCAATTTCATTCCTTTTTATGGCTGAGTAATATTCCATTGTATTACTTTTATTCATAGAATTAAACCATAGCAGTTATTTCAATGTGACATCTAGACAGAATAGAAAGTGGTTTTGGACATCTACCTGAAATCTCAAACCCATTAGATTTCAAGTCTCCAAAGATTTTTGGGGCTTGGCATCCACTTGAACTAACTAAGAGAAGTGTTTTCAAGCTGCTCATGTCCCAACTGTCCTAGAAGCACAGACTAAGAATGAGGGCCCTAGAATTACACATCATCCCTGTGCTCGAACTGCAAATCTTATTTACATGAGTCATAATCATATTATGTTCTAAGTTATAGATATCAAATTGTACAATGGGAAATGTAAATCTATTTCCATTCCTTTAGGCTAGAAGATATATCCACAAACTACAATAAGATGGTAAAGTATACACAGAAGGACATCTAAGCAAAAGCTATATGAATAGGCAAATAATTTCTACCAGTAGTGTTCAGCACTCTACCTGGAACCATCCTTGACAAATCCCAGGTTGTCTCTCCATGGCCATTTCCCCATCACCCGACCTCTTAGACAGGACTCTGTTCATGTCTTCCATAACTTGATTAATCAACACATTCACCTCTTGAACTGTTTAACTCTACTGACCAAGAAGTTCTTTCTAGTGACAAATCCAAATTATCCTGCTGATATGAGAGTTTATTCTTATTGTCTGTCCTCAATGAACATGGAAAGATCATTCTGTGGCTTAAAGATTTTCTTGTAGAATTTCAAATTGCACATGTATGATCTGGATAAAATATACACATATGGCCAAAGATTGGATGGGAAAAGTGTATGATTAGTTAGATTAGTTCTTTTTTGACCATGGTTTCTTTTATATTTTTGAGCATATTTAAGAGTTGATTTAAAGTCTTTGTCTAGTAAGTTCAATGTCTGTTCTTCCTCAGGAAGACTTTCAGTTAATTTCTTTTTCTTTTTCTTCCTGTGAATGAGCCATACTTTCTTGTTTCTTTGCATGCTTCATAATTCTTTGTTGAAAACTAGACACTTTGAATATTATTATGTGATGACTCTGGAAATCAGATTCTTTCCCCTCCTCAGGGTTTGTTGTTGCTGCTTGCTATGGGTTGGGGTTGTTTCTTTGTTTAGTGAATTTTATAAACTATTTTTATTGTGGCAAAATATACATATCATAAAATTTCCCATTTTAACCATTTTTAAGTATACATAATAGTTCAGTGGCATTAAGTGAACTCATATTGTGTTGTGCTGTCATCATTATCATCATCTCTAGAACTTTTTTATTTTCCCAAACTGAAACTCTGTACTCATTAAACAATAACTCCTCATTCTCCTTCCCACCAGCCCATGGAAACTGCCACTCTAATTTTTGCCTCTATGAACTTGACTACTCTAGCTGCCTCATATAAGTGAAATCACACAACTTGTGTCTGGCTTATTTCACTTAGCATAATGATCCATGTTGTAGCATGTCAAAATTTCCTTCCTTTTTATGGTTGAATAATATTCCATTGTATTTACACATCACATTTTATTTATCCATTCATCCATCAGTGGATACTTGGGTTACTTCCACCTTTTGATTGGAACAGATATTTGCTGCTATAAACATGAGTGTACAAATATCTGTTCCAATCCCTGCTTTCAACACTTTGAGATATATACCAGGAGTTGAATTGCTGGATCATATGGTAATTCTATGTTCACCTTTTCCATAAACTGCTATACTGTTTTCTACAGTGACTGCAACATTTTACATTCTCACCAGCAATGTGCAAGTGTTTGCATTTCTCCACGTCCTTACTAACACTTGTTATTTTCTGTTTCTGTTTGATAGAGTACTCATTCTTATGGGTGTGAAGTGGTACCTCATTGTGATTTTGATTAGTGATGTTGAAGACCTTTTTATGTGCTTATTGGCCACTTGTATATCTTCTTTGGAGAAATTTCTATTCAAGTCCTTTGAGACATTCTTTCAATGTTTACAGCTCTATCTTAGCTGTGACTTTCTGCTGGCATGGAGCCTAAAGATCAGTTGGAGGTGAAAGTTTTGGGGTCTCCTCGAATCTTTTCTCAGCATGCATCCTACTCTGGGCATCTGCATGGATTTTTAGATTCCTTGTTATACTGGGGTATTTTCAAAACAATTATTCCTCAAAGTAACTCTCTCTGCACATTTGCCTCATAGGCTTTAGGCATGACTATTGTTTGCTCCAACTGTAATCTTTTGTCCCTGGTGGGAGCAGCCTTTCAATGTTTTTGAAGAATACCTTCTGCAAAACTTATTTTCTGTCCTGAGAGAACCTCAAATTAAGCAAAAAAAAAAAAGGCAAACACCTTGTGTCATTCCTTCAGGGAACCCCCGGATATCAAAACAGACAAGCACAATTCCTTGATAACAAGATTCACTCTGTTCCTTCTAGAACCAGGAACCCATATTGAGAACATGGGCTGCCATCTACACCACCACCATGCTGAGGAGAGGTGTGTGACAAGGCTAAGGTAGAATGTCACAAAGCCCCCTTATAGTGTTTAAGTGGCCTTTTCATCAAGTCATCTTTTGCTCGTTCCTTTATTTTATTTATTTATTTTTAATATTTATTTATTTAGCTGTGTTGGGACTAAGTTGCGGCACGTGGGATCTTTAGTTGCAGCATGTGGGATCTAGTTTCCCGACCAGGGATCAAACCCAGACCCCCTGCATGGGGAGCATGGAGTCTTAGCCACTGGACCACCAGGGAAGTCCCTGGCTTGGTTCCTTTAAACCTTTGGCTATTTTCCAGAGTTCTGATAGAGTTGATTATGACAGTTTTTTGCTAGTTTTATTGGTGTTTCTGTGGAGGGATGGACCCTTGGAGTTCCCAATCCGCTATTTTTGCTGACTTGACCACCAAACGTCACACTCATAACCTTGTATTTTTAATAAGGTTGAATGGGATTCAAAAGGCAGGTCAAGCAAAGGTATGAGCTTTGAAGTAAAAGAGGCAGTTCTGACACAATCTGGACACACATTCCCTCTCTCCTCTCCCTTCTCCCCACACTTATATCATATAATCCAGAAGCACCAACTCACAGACTAAAACCATCCACCACAACCTGGAACACGGCACCTCACTCAACGTAGGACCTTGGTTTGAGGTATTTGAGGTAGCTTTTATGATTTAAGTACTTCTGAAGACATACTTTCTCCCTCCTGGTTGGTCTGAAGACTTCTCTGGAAAAGTCATACATTTGCATTTTCTATAAATCTCTGGCTTTCTTTCAATTCTTAAGTATTTCTTTCAAATGTGACAAATAGAAAGCAAGTGGAAGCATTTTGCTTTAATGATAAGGTTGGGTCCAGTGTGTATGTCAGGGTAGAATATGGCATGTGCTCTCATCGCAAATGTTACAGGAGCTATTTGGTTGTCAGGGCTTCATCAAAAGCATCAGAAAACTGCTTAAGTTGGAGGGGAATAGACTATAATTTCCATATCTGCCTCAATATCAGTTACTGACAACTTAAAAAATTCTTACCAATAAAGATAGATCCAATTTTCTCTATTCCATTAAAAAATAATAAATAAATATTATTTTCAGAAAGAATTTTTAAAATAATTTCTAGACCTGACTAAAATTACATGAAAGAGACAGTGAGTCATAGGAATGATTTTTAAATGAAGAGAAACTTAATAAGTGGCCATGAATATCTGTTGATATGCTGGGCAGCCCATTGTTGCATGATCAAAGATCTGTCTGGTAATAACCAAACATCTAGGTTAATGTTGGGATTGAAAAATTCTTTGAATTAAAGATCTTGCTGCAATTTATGTCAGAGCGTTCTGCCTATGTTTTCCTCGAAGAGTTTTGTAGTATCTGGCCTTATATTTAGGTCTTTATTCCATTTTGAGTTTATTTTTGTGTACGGTGTTAGGGAGTGTTCTAATTTCATTCTTTTACATGTAGCTGTCCTGTTTTCCTAGCACCACTTAATGAAGAGACTGTCTTTTAATGAAAATAAAAATAAACAAATGGGACCTAACAAAGTTTTTTATTTATTGGGAATACATAAAGCTTTTTTATAGCAAAGGAAACCATAAACAAAATGAAAAGACAACTCTCAGAATGGGAGAAAACATTTGCAAATGAAGCAACCGACAAGGGATTAATCTCCAAAATATACAAACAGCTCATGCAGATCAATATCAAAAAAACAAACAACCCAATCAAAAAATGGGCAGAAGATCTATATAGACATTTCGCCAAAGAAGACATAGAGATGGCTAAAAAGCTCATGAAAATATGCTCAACATCACTAATTATTAGAGAAATGCAAATCAAAACTACAATGAGGTATCACCTAACACCAGTCAGAATGGGCTTCATCAAAACACCTACAAACAATAAATGCTGGAGAGGGTGTGGAGAAGAGGGAACCTTCCTTATGATCCAGCAATCCCACTCCTGGGCATATATCTGGAGAAAACCATAATTCGAAAAGATACATGCACCCCCAGTGTTCATTGCAGCGCTATTTACAAAAGCCAGGACATGGAAGCAACCTAAATGTCCATCAACAGAGGAATGGATAAAGAAGATGTGGTACATATATACAATGGAATATTACTCAGCCATAAAAAAGAACAAAATAATGCCATTTGCAGCAACATGGATAGACCTAGAAATCGTCATACTGAGTGAAATAAGTCAGACAGAGAAAGATATATATCATATGATATTGCTTATATTTGGAGTCTATAAAAAGGGTACAAATGAACTTATCTACAAAACAGAAATAGAGCTACAGATGTAGAAAACAAACTTATGGTTATCAGTGGGTAAGGAGGGGGATAAATTGGAAGATTGGGATTGACTAATACACTCTACTATATACAAAATAGATAACTA
Source organism: Eubalaena glacialis (assembly GCF_028564815.1). Taxonomy (NCBI): domain Eukaryota; kingdom Metazoa; phylum Chordata; class Mammalia; order Artiodactyla; family Balaenidae; genus Eubalaena; species Eubalaena glacialis. Next base: position 41,933,834 of record NC_083728.1, on the reverse strand, counting down.
ATAAGGACCTACTGTATAGCAGAGGGCACTCTACTCTATACTCTGTAATGGCCTATATGGGAAAAGAATCTAAAAGAGAGTGGATGTATGTATATGTATAACTGATTCACTTTGCTGTACACCTGAAACTAACACAACATTGTAAATCAACTATACTCCAATAATTTTTTTTTTTTTAAAAGAAAAAGAAAAGAAAAATTCTTTGGGTTAATGTGTCTGATCACTTGGGTGTCTGTTAGCTTCCCTCAACCTGACCCTGTGATCACATCCATCTCTTCTCTCTCAGTTTAATCATTTTGCTTTTCTCAAGTCCCAAAGAATTCTACATATTCATTAATATCAAGCAATAGGACTAGAGAAAGACACAAGCAAAGGGGATTGTGGTACATTCCACACTGAAAATCTTTCTAATGTATGAAATGTCCTAGTGTATAGAAAATACTTGTCCAGCTACTTTGAAGAATATTAAAAATGTGGGAAAAAACTTTGCCAATGCAACTTGAGATGATCAATATGAGGCACTACCAAGAAGGAAAAAAAAAAAAAAAATGCAATCACAGGAGATTTTGCCATGAAACTGGTTAATTTTTTCTTTTCTTTCTTTCTTTCTTTTTTTTTTTTTTTAAGGCTTGGCACTTGAAGGGGGAAGTTTCAATAAATGGAACAGTACACATCCCAGTAATTTCACATGAATTAGATCCTGCCATATGCTGAATTTGAATTTGGCCTCCAAGCTAATGTAGAAAAACAACACATAATATTGTCAAACAGGAACTCAGAAGCTGGGCAATCACTTTAGTTAATGTTAGCAGCCCTTTATTGAGGTGTCATTTATATACAGATAATGCACACGTTAAGCATACAGATCAGTGTAATTTGGCAGTTGTAGAGGACCATGTAAGTAATCATAACCCAGACCAAGGTATAAAACATTTCATCTCTCCAGAAAACTCTCCTCATGCTCTTTTCCAACCAACCGTCCTGCACTCCAGAGTCAATCATGCTATCACTATAGAGTATTTGCCTATCTCTGAACTTAATATAAATGAAATTGTGAAATATATTCTCTTTTGTATCTCTTCAACTCTACTGAAAAGTATATTTTTCAGATTCAATCATTTTGTATCAGTAATTCATCCCTATTTACAGCTGGGTAGTATTCTGATATATGTACACTACAATTTGTTTATTCACTCACCAGGTGATGGACATTTGGGTTTTTTTCCTTTTTGGGGTTACTTTGAATAAAGGTGCTGTGAACATTCTTTTACAGATCACTATGTGGATATATGTTTTATCTCTTTTGGGTAAATACCTAGGAGTGGAATTGCTGGGTCAAGGGTACGTAGGTATATACTGAACTTTATTAGATACTGCCAAAAAGTTTTCCAAAGTAGTTGAACCATTTTACATCCCATTGCCTGAGAGTTCAGTTATTCTACATTCTTGTTAACACTTGGTCTTGTTAGTTTTTTGTTTTTTTTTTTTAACTTTAGCCATTTTAATGAGTATGTAGTTGTAGAATAGCTTTTTTGGGTTAGTAAATGATTTTATTAAGGTTCCTATTTTTCTCTAGCTTCATTTGCTTGAGTTTTTGTTTTTTAAAACATTACCACACTCCAGATGTTATCAACAACTGCAGACAAGAATAAAAGATTAGAAAAAAAAAACCCAAAACCAACACTTTACTGTGTATGTGTACAAATGTCAGAAACAGGCACATGGGAGAAAAGTATGCTTATATATGTATAAGAATGTGGTTTTTTTTTTTTTTTTTTTTTTTGGCTGCACTGCTCCTAGTTCCCTGACCAGGGATTGAACCCACGTCCCCCTCAGTGAGAGCGCAGAGTCTTAACCACTGGACCAACAGGGAAGACCTTTTTTTTCTTTTCTTTTTTTTTTTTTTTAATAAAGAGACTTCAAGGGCTGAGAAGTTCGTGGATCTTAAAACAAGATTTCTGGGCATCAAATTCTTGCTTTATTTCAAGAAGTTATTCCACCTTGAACTTGGAGTTGTGTTGACATCATTTATTGACATTCGTTAACTGAAATTTTTGGCATTCCACTAAAACTTCAGGAGCAAATCTAAATAATGAGAAGCTGTATCTAAATCCTGCCTTACAACAACAAAAACCAAAAGGAACCCTGAAATTGCCTTTTTCACACTTGTAAAGAGTGTGTCTTTTGAATTTCATGATTACTGTGTGTGTCATGAGAAACTATAAAATGCATACAGGTTATAAAATAACCCTAGTCCTGATATCTGATTTATCTGTGGCCCAGACTTGGGCATTTGTAACAAAACTCAGCTTCTGAAGTTTCAGCCCCACTCCGTAGAAGGCAGTTATGGATGCAAATCGGACTGTTATCACATCTATGAGGGTGCATCTCAGGAATAGCTGTCCTTTGGACACATGCTCCTTGCTTGCCAACCCAAGATTATCCTGAATTCTTAATAACTCCCCAAGGTTATTAACACATAATCACTATGAAATCAGCATGAAAATGCTTTTCCAGCTATAAAACTTACAACCTGGATGGGGATCTGGGAATGTAGGACCAGATGTTAAATGTCTGCTACCTGGGGCTGGTGATGTGGGTAGTGGCTCTGGCATCTGTCTCTGGGCCTGGAATTTAATCCACCACACATATCTGGTCAAAGAGCAAATATTCACTATGGAATTGTGTGTGTGTGCTTTGGGGGCGGGGGTGGAGAGGCTTGGTCTTACATTTCTTTCCTAATGAACTTTTTCAATCTAGAAAAAAAAAGCAGAGGCAGAAATGTAAGCATAATCCCAGGAAAGTCCAATCCATGGTATTCTAGTAGGCATCCTGTTGTTAGTAAGGGCAGCTGAAATTGAAATGCTGACAAGATTTCCTAGAAGTTTATCAGGTATTGATTGTTCTCTCCATCCTTCCTTCTCCTGTCTCTCTCCTCTATCCACATCCCTACAAATCTAGCATGTATCAGTGGGGCACCAAGGGCCAAAGGATGTCTATTCAGAGAAGTAATAAAGACTGAGTTAGGGGAATAGAACTTCAAGGTCTTCTCTACCCAGTAATCAAAGGAAGAAATTTACTTTAAATCGGGTCAGGCAGGTGCCAAATTAACTACAAATAATATTAAAATGTGTGTGTTTCTTTTGTAGTTTTGGTTATAGCCAACCTAAAGGTAAAATTCCTACCCTTCAGTTATACTAAACTAAAAACCCCTAATTTAGCAAGAGAGGAATTTATGAGTGATTTGTGGTGAAATGCAGTCACTAATATTTTATGATATTACACTTAATTCAAGCTATTCCTGATAATCAGTTGAGAGAACCTTGGGAACAGAGGACAGTTAGCCCCAGACCTTATTTAATACAAAGTGTTAATGTCTGTTCTTTGTCTACCCCACTTGTCGTTCTTTGTTATAGAATCTAAATTGGTGTATCTTTTAATCTGCTTCTGGTAAAAATTTCATCATTCAGAGAGAGAGAGTGAGAAAGAGAAAGAGAGAGAGAAAAAGAGAGAGAGAATATGAGCGAGCTGTTAGCTGGGATTCTCCCTCTTAACTGCATGGAGTTGTTCTCTTAATTCATTATATGTGGTGAATTTCATGTAAGGTGCACAAGAAACCATAGAAAAAACTTAAAAGCAAAGCACTGGTTTAAAGTTTGACTCTAAGAATATACTGAAGGCACTGTGATGGCCCAGAGAATGAAGGGAGGTTTGGGGTATGTATGAGCTAGGGCTTATTTTAGTAATCAGAATCAAATGTTATGTATAACTGAATCACTTTGCTATATGCAGAAATTAACACAACATTGTAAATCAATTATACTTCAGTAAAATAAATTTAAAAAAATCAAATGTCCCTTTGCCATCTGGACTTTCCAATGGGTCGTGAACTGATCCTAAACTGCTTTTAATTACTAATTGGCTAAAAAAAATGAGAATACATAAAAGCAAGCACTGGCAACCTGGGCCTAGACATTCTTCTTCAATTTCATTTTATTTCAAATATAAGATAAGAGTAGCTAAAGGAAGGGTCTCATTTTTATGTGCTTTATTTACCTCCTCATACCCCTTTTAATTTCTTTTGATCTTCAGGAATTATGTCTTCCTTTTCCTCTCTGCATCACTGAAAACCATTTGCTGAGAAGTGACGAAGTACTTCATTTTCTTGGAATTTAGTATTTTGCCAGTGGTTAAGTCTTCCTGATCAACATTCAAAGCACAGCAAAACACTTTAACTTATTCTATGAATATTTATGAGAACCCACCTGTGCCAGACATTGAATTAGATGTTGAACATATAAAGTTAAGCAATGCCAGATATAACCACTGTTCTCATGGAATTTACAGTCTAGAGGTGGAGATTGTGGACACAAATAAATATAAGTTTACAAATGTAAATAAAGGCTCTGAAGTACAAAGAGTCAGTCCTATTGAATATGTACATATAAAGATGGATAGATAGATAGATGATAAATAGATAGATAGATACATAGATTGACAGATAAAGATTGATCCTGGAGGTGGGGGTGTGGGGTAGTTAGGAAGACTTTTTGAGGAAGTGGCACTTGAGATACAAAGACAAAGGAAAAGAATTAGCCAAGAGAAGAGATGGGAGAGAAGAAGCAGTTTTGATGGAGGCGATCTCTTCCTCCCAGAGAAGAGGATAATAGTAACAAATGGTCTGGAGAAGTGGGGCTAGAACACACAGAGCCTTGAAGGTCATGATAAGGATTTTGGTCTTGGTACTCAGAGCAATGAAAGCTATTGAAGGGGTTTCAACCTGGGGCTCACTAGATGTACTTGTTAATCCGAAAATATCACTTTCACTATAGTGTGGAAAAAATGCTGGAGAGGAGCACAAGTGAATGGTGGGGAGACCAGTTAGGAAGCCACTGTGAAACATCAACTGACTGAGAGGGGCAGTTGGAAAAGAGAAAAATGAATACATCTAGGACTTACTAGGATGGATTCCAGAAGTAACACTTCAGAACACTGAATGGTTTGGAAATGGGTTGGAAGGACAAAGTATAAAGGATGACTTTTAAATTCCCAGCCTGCAAAACTGGATGGAAGCAGGTGACACCACTTAAACCAAGGAGGCGGTGCTTTTATAATGCATTTGACATGTGTCCCCATGCAGGAATAATTTCCTTAGAATCAACCTTAGGTTTTATAAGGAATAACTGTCTGGTCCAAATCTGTGATGGACAATTAGATCCCTTTTTGATAATATCCATATTCAAAGGTACTGTAATTGTTTATTTAAAAAAAAAAAAAATGATCCTGGAGTCAGCCGTAGGGCTTCAGTGAACAGAAAAGCAAGAGTAGACAGAATGAGTACAGAAAACAAATTGCTTGGTGCTTAGTAGCCTGAAGAAACAATGAGCTGGCTTTATTACAAGTTTGGGGAAATGAGAAAGTTCTGTGAAGTGACAGCCTGCCGCTTCAGATTCTTCAGAGAAGAACTGAAGTTATTATTTTAGAAATGTATGCATTTGTTTTACCAGTGGGCCATTTTACCAGTAACTGTTAATTAATGCTAACCCTTGATTTCCAACCAGGAGCTGCAATTATATACCTTCAGATACATATAGCAAAATAGGCTATCTGGAAACAGCGGAGTAGAGATAAGGCAAAGCCATTGCCAGCAGATAATATTCAGAAAAGCACAGCTGAATTCAAAAGAAGGACTCATTTGCTGTGGCATAAAAAAACTCTTATTTGCAAAATAGAAATGTGATTTTTGTTAGGAAGCTTTATGATACTAGTCATTTCCTACAAGCACACAACTTGAATAAGAAGCCAGAACACAACAATGGTAACGATGTTTATTAGAATATCATCAACTTCTAATTTCTGCCACAGATCTGAGATTCATCATCCATGTTCTGAATATACTTATTTTTGTAGCAAGGTCTGTTTAGGGGGTGACTGACCTTTGATACACAGGTTGCGTTACATTACCTTCCCCCCAGATGTTTAGTGTATGGTATGGATTTGCATGTAGAATCAGAGTGGCATTCTTGGCAATATAAGAATATTCTGAATCACAGTGTACTCTCAAAACACAGTTTAGGAACTAATTTGTATGTATCATATGTTAGCAAAATACTACTGAGAAATTCACTGGAATGATTCTTTGATATACATTAGAAATTATCACTGGACCAGGAAATCATCTCTATGTTCTAGAGTTTATAAGACTATGCAGATGTATTGAATAGATTTTATAGTGCTCTGTACTGTGTCAGGGAAGGGAAAAATGCATTTTCTCAATAAAGCCACTATGTAGATTCCACATCCAGCTGTCTGCTAGATTTTTTGCAGTGGTGATATACAAAGAACACAATATTTAGATTTCTTTTTGAATGATAATTTTGCCACCTTAGGCAGGTTACTGTACCTCTTGAGCTTAAATCCCTCTATCTGTAAAATGGTATGACCTTACTCTTCTCGCAAAGCCATCTGGAAGATTAAATAGGATAATACATGTATATGTGTACAGTATAAAAGAAATACCCAATAATCTTAGCTGTCCCACTTGCACCACTAACTCAGCATGTCTTAAAAATAAATATACTATCTTTCACCCCATGCACTCTTCCAAGGATTTTCTGGCTGGAAATCTGAGCGTCTTCTTTGATACTCCTTATTGACCTCCCACACCAATAAGTTTTAAAATCCAGCCAAATTTTTAATACCAATGTTACTTGTATTTGTGCTTATGAGACAGGAAGGAAGCGGGCAGGGCACAACCGTTAAAAGAATGACACAAGCATTAAGAAAAACAGGATGTCACCAAAAGCAGTTAGAACCTACTAGGCCCAAGACGGCAGAAGATTTGACTTTCAGTAGACCTTCGCCTCACTATACACTCATTGTAATACATTAGCATCTAAATGACACACCCACTGGTGCCATGATAGTTCCGAGGCCTACCATAAGAGGCCAAAAAAGTGGACGGTGGCCCAATTCCTAGAAATCCCCACCCCTTCTCCAAGATAGTTAGAACATTCCTCCTACTCATTAGCCTATGAAATTACCCAGCCCATAAAAACTAACTACGGACACCTCGGGGCTGCTCTCCCCTTCTGAGACGGTCCCCACTCTATCTATGGAGTGTGTATCTCCCTGAATAAACCTGCTTTCACTTTACTATGGCTCGCTCTTGAATTCTTTCCTGCACAAAGCCAAGGACCCTCACTTGGCGGCCCATCCCAGGGTCTCACCTGAGACCTGGGACATGACCCTCCTCTTGCATCCCATTTTCCTGCAACACTTACCTTCCTATCTCTACCTACTATACTAGTTCAAAACCTCATTTTCTCTCCCCTTGATCTTTGCATTTGTTTTCTAATTGGCCTCCCTAGCAGTGGTCTCTCCCAACATGAGTGTACACAGAGCAAAGTTGCCAAATTCATTTTCCATTGGCACACTTCAAGTCATACTACTGCTCAGAAACCTCCAGTTGTTTCCCATTTCCAGCCAAGAAAGCTTGGCACATAAAGCCTTCCATGGTCCTGTCCTCAATTCCCCTTCTTCAGCCTAACCTCCCACACTAATGCCCTGAACATAAACTCTTCCCCAGCCAAACCAGCCATCATATCATTCCAAAAATGCCTTGTATTTTCCCAATTCTACGACTTGGCTCAATCTATTCATCCAGCTGGGATGCCTTTCTTGTTCTCAGGGGATTCCTACTCACTCCTCAATGCTCACTTCAGATACCACCTCTCTCATGAAGGCTTCCAAGAGACAAGTGTTTACCCCCTTATCCAACTCCATTGCACTAAATTTTTTCTGATAATATTTTCCACATATGGTTTTGCACTCAAGTTACTTTCAGACATATATGATCCATCCTTCCAGATGACAATGAATCTGTGTTTTATTTATCCTTCTCCTTGACTGTGTTTTCTGCATCTTTGTACATACTTCCAGGCCTTGCTAATGCCAGATGTTCAAAAAATGTCATTGGATACATGAATGTAAATGTCTATATCTAATCTATTTTGTGACTTTCAAATTTGTTCCATGTGCCCTTTCTTTACAAAACACATTTTTGCTTTTCACCATTTTGTCTTTTATTGAGAAGAATCTACCTAAAATATGTATTAGAAGTGCAGAGGCTGGACCTATTTTGGGAAAACTTCAGCACAGAATTTTGCATGAACATCAGTAAAAGCTGACCAGGCCCTGAAATTTTGTCAGTGTCACTAGTGCCTAATATTTGGAGTCATTTCCAGCTTCTTGGTCTCATTGACATGAATGTAAACAGAGAAGGAAATTTTAGCAATCACTTACAGGTATATGGTTACTTCGAACTTTCAAAGCACTTTGAAAGCTCTTATGCTGCACTTGACCCTTTAAGAGCAAAGTGGGAATAGGTGCTCTGATCACTACCTGAGAGAGAAGAAAACTGCCTTCCCAAGGAGAAGAAGTGACTTAGCCAAGGTCACAAAGCTGGGAAGTAATAGAAGTGGAAGCAGAAATAGAATCCGTCTTCTAGATGCTGACCAGGTGTTTCTTCATTTCAGTAACTCGTTGAATTCTCTATTCTTTTATTCTGTCAACTCCCAAGCTTTTTGGGGTCCTGGAATGATTGTTTGAAGTGCACAATCTTGTACATGCCACACATCCCGTTTCCCCCAGGTTTGGAGAGAAGTGTGGCTTCAACTGTGACACTTTGCAAAAGCTTTTATCTCACTGCTACTTTATTTTATGTTATGTTATGTTATGTTATGATGTTATGCCATGTCATGTCATGTCCTGGTTAGGATGTGCCTAACATTTTTTTCTTTTTAACTTTTTGGGATAACTTCCCTGTAATAGAATGTATTCATTCTAACTGCACCATTAGATGAGTTTTGACAATCCATATGTATTCCCACCACAGTCAAGATATAGACTATTTCTATCACCCTTTGTAGCCCATCCCCCATTTCCAGGCCACCAGTGATCCGCTCTCTGTCTGCCTAACATTTAAAGCTGTGCTTTGCATTCACAACTGTAGTGCAGGTCAATTAATTTTGAGTCTCAGTTTCCTGATCTGTACAAAGGACACTGAATATCACCTCAAAGGGCCTTTTTGGCTTGAAGCATATTATTCTATGAAGTATGTGAGAACAATAACTCCCTAGAATCTGAAAAATAATTTTCCAACCAAATCAGAAAGAAAGGCAATTTTGCAAATGTCATTGAAGCTCTTCTATTTTTTTAAGTGTTGTTCTTTCCCCTTCTCTCCACCATTTCTGGTCAAGAGCTTCCAGCATGTGATTTCAGAACAGGTGTCTGCTGAAGATTATAAAAAGAAAAAGGGCCCAGACCATATTCACAGCTACAAGGATTCTTAGGCAAATCCACATAATACCCAGTGAGACATTTGACAAGAGTGAGCCATTAATGTGGAGAATGTGGGGAGAACACATTTATTGCTTAAAATGATCAAAAGTGGCTGCCAGTTTCACCAGCTCATTCCCAATATTCCCACTGACCCTTGCTTTTGTGTTTCACTTCCTGGGGTTTGAGAAATATGCCCTTTCTGTTTAGGCAAAGATTAGGTGAGTGCCTGAGGCACCAGTGGGCTCCACATGGCCAAGTTCATGTCTATGAAAGAACAGGTCATGAAAACACAGAAGCCTGGGGACCATTCACTTCTGGACTGTTGACCTGGCCATTCATACCTGCATTCATCATGGTGGATAAAAGAGGAAGGGCGACCGTCTGAGGCCACTATATGAGTTAGGTAAATGAGTGACTGCATTGACAGAGCATCTTGGGTGCAGCGCTCCTGCTACAGAACGTGCTTGCAGCCTATTCAAAATTCTACCTCTGATTGGGAGGAAAATTACGCACAGCTAGGTAATGAAGTCGCATCTCTGTTCTGCAGCTAGCCAAAGCCACCTCATTCCTCTTTATCGATCTAAATTGTACTGCTATTTCAAAATCTTATGCAAATATAAAGGGAGGGAAGTTTGAAGGGAAAATTACATCTCAGAACTCTTTGTGACTTCTGGATTTGAGACATTGCTTGAAGGTCAGTGTTGATTCAGTACTGGATTATTAAACCATTACATGAGGCATGGAGCAAATTATGTCTTTTACTCAGGTAATTCTCAAAAAAATGAATATAAATTATTCAAAAGAAAAGTAAATTATGGACCCTGTCCTGAACTCTCATCAGTCAGTCTACATGTCCCCATTTCATCATCTTTCTTTCTTTACTTGGATTTGTTGGTTAATTATTCAAATGTCACAGTCATTTACAGCAACTTTTGTTTGTTTGTTTGTTTGTTTATAAAATGAGGAGAATCAACAGTGCCAGACATAGAGCACGTCTGTGTGTCCAGAAGGAGAATGGAGCTTAGCAAGCCCTGTCATTGCCATCTCTCCTTTGCAAGTTATCTCAAGTCTTCCCTCCTACCATGTTACTCTTCTGCAAAGGCTCTCTTCTGCCTGCAGAAGAAAGTCTAAACATCTTGGAAGGACCTTCAAAACCTCCCTCAGAGTTTGAAGGGGGTTAGTGGTTTCCGAGCAGTCACATCACTACTAAATGGTGGAGCCCACATTTTAGAACCAACCCTCATGGGGCTGGTTCCAAAGCCTTAACTCCTAATTTCTACTCATACAGCTTCTCATACAATCTATTCTTAAGCCAGAAGTGCTTAACTGAGGTAAGAACCTCATTACTTAAAATAGAAGAGACAGAACGAAAACAATGATGGTGTCTTTTCCTTTTCTACTTGAACGCAGGATCTGTATGCTTTTCATTTCCATGAGTTTGTGCGTACGACACACGTGCACTGTCCAAAGCCAGGCAGTCATAATAATAATAACATGCTTCATTGCATGAGCAGTAGGAGAATTATTTAAAAAAATAAATATAGGGAATCAGGGCTCTAAATCATTGGCTTAGAACAGCCCTGGAAAAAGGTGGTATTTTCATGAGTCAAAAACAAGTCCTAACTTCAACAGATCAATTGTGGGTGTAACAATGCTGCCTTTATTCGCTGTCTGTCAACAATGTGGAGAAGGTGGGAATAATTCTAATCATTAATTATATCTGGCACAACCTCCATCCTACTTTTCATCAATGGGGGTCTATGACGAGGTGTGCGCCAGTGGTTTGGAAACATTTTAAAGGAAAACTAAGACTTGTGGTGTCATTGAGACTTGTGGGGTAATTTGAGAGACGAGAGGGAGGGAGTTGTCTGGCGGCTCCAAATGAATCGGAAAGAAGGTTTGTGTGAAAGGAGCCATTTAGCCCAACAGGTACAAGGGACAGGCTTTCTGAGATACAATGTGTTTCTGATTGTTGGCTGACAAGTTATTTTCTTTTCTGTCTTCTAAAATATGCAAGACTTTTTCCATGTTTTGATTTACAACTGGGTTAGGTTTCAACAACCTGTGGGCTTCTGCAAACTGCGGAGTGTGTTCCCAGTGAGAGAACATGTTTTGACAGAAGCTTCACCACGTCAAGAAAGCTAGAGAAATGGGAAATCTCACCCTGCTCTCTAGATGAAACGGTTATTGACAAAGCAAGAGAATATCAAGTAATCGCTCATTCATCAGGCACCAAAGCTAAATAAGGACTTTGGTGTAAATGAATTTTCCAGATGAATGAAAAAAAACTTGAAACCTTTTTTTTCTTTGAGTAGAGTATAAAGAGCATCATTTAACATTTTTTTCAATAAACTGATATGATTCTTATGAGCATCCATGAGTATGCTGTCCTAGGTGGCAAATATACTGAATTATTTCTTTCAGTATCAATTATTAATTGATTACTTCTTTTGTCAAGTCACTGGGGTAATGCTGGAGGTTCACTGGGGAGTAAGACTGACATAACCTCAACCCTACGAGGGCTGCTAAGATATGGAAGACCATTTGGTCAAATCTCTGTCTGCTAAGCTTGTTATCTTCTTATCTCTGTGTATTTCCACTGGTGTTTGTGTTTTTAAAATGTCACTCATTTAAAAAACAGAGAAAGAAAAAAGGACAAGCAGAAAGAAAGAGAGAAAGAGGGAAAGGAAGAGATAAGGGGAGGAAAGAAAGAAAGAAGGAAGGAAAGAATGACCATTGTGAGTGCCTATTCTGTGTCAAGTATAATCTCAGGCATTGGGGATACGATAGCAAACAAGACAGGTGAGGCCTTCCCTGTTCTCCAAGGGAGAGACTGTAACTTATCTTTAATTCTATAACCTCAGCATCAGCATTGCACCTAGAATAGTTAATAAATACGTATTCATTGGGTGCCTGATTTGGTCGTTGAATAAATGAACAGGAACAGGTATGTTACAGGTTGGGAAAACATATTATACAAGTTCATTTGAAAATGCATCCAAAATCAGAGACACATGATTTAAAATTATTTTCCCGGGAGTATTTCTTTAGAGTCTTCATGACATCAGGCCTAGCGCTCTCATAAGTGGTTCCTTTTTTTTTTTTTTTAAAGATTTATTTTATTGATTGATTGATTGATTGCTATGTTGGGTCTTCGTTTCTGTGCTAGGGCTTTCTCTAGCTGCGGCAAGTGGGGGCCACTCTTCATCGCGGTGCGCGGGCCTCTCACTATCGCGGCCTCTCCCGTTGCGGAGCACAGGCTCCAGACGCGCAAGCTCAGTAGTTGTGGCTCACGGGCCCAGTCGCTCCGCGGCATGTGGGATCTTCCCAGACCAGGGCTAGAACCCGTGTTCCCTGCATTAGCAGGCAGATTCTCAACCACTGCGCCACCAGGGAAGCCCATAAGTGGTTCCTTTTGCCATATAAATGACTGAAGAAACTGTTCTCTATTCGTTTTAAATGGCATTTCTGCTCCAGCTGTGAGAATTAAGAGTATGGTGAAAATATTTGATGACTTTTTTTAGGGCAAGGTGGTTAAGAAGTTATCCATCAAATAAAATGGGGAATGGAAAGTGTAAGGTATTTTAAATTTACTCTCTTATAGTCACAGATTTGAGGCATTGCACTTTGATATAAGAAATAGGATTGCTGGAGATCTTTGACGAAAATGTCAGATGTAGCATGAAATGTGGGACAAAGAAAGGAAAATAATGCTAAATGCTGATTAGTTTGTGGCATGCTTCTAATAAGTGGACTGAGTCTGTCCCTCTGTGTTGATACTTGCAAATTGTCTCTTTATTTCATCAAATGTGTACATATTATAATTATCTTGACTATTTGCTCATTAATTGCAAGTAAGACTAACTGAATCCATGGAATATCAATCCCCAAGGCAAACAACAGCCCTGATCACTTACTCATACATTTAGAAACATAACAAGAATTTCCAGTGATCCAGCAAAGAGGGACACTAGCCAAGAATCCTGATTAATTCAGTGCTGATGCAGGTGGCCTTTAGGGAGCTCTGCTTCATCCACTAGTTACTCTACCAGGTACTCCACAATCATGGAAAGGTAGTCTTTTTAGCTTGAGACACTTTTCTTCAGTAGAAAGTAGTCTGTATCTTCTCTTTTAAAGAAGTTTCTAATCCAAATATTAGTTTACTATCCATATCTATCTATATATATCTATGTGCTATTACAAGTAAATATTTAGAAATTTCAGCTAGATGTAATTGCTCTATTGTGATTAATTTCCATAATAGAAAATTATACTGGAGGATTTCAGGAAGGTCCTTTTTTTAGAGCATTCTACTTGGAAAAATGTTGCTTAAGAGTTTTTTAGTTTCTATAGCTGATGGTGAGATATTCTTCATGTTGTAAGTATGGATATGTCTTGATACTGTTTTTTTGAGAATGCAATTCATTTCCACATGTAATTCATTATTCCCTCTGAATGCCCAGGAGAATCTGCAATACCCATCAGTCAAAATTCCTCACACTGTTGCATTACTAAACACTTGAGGAAAAGGGGAACTGTGAATTCCAGTGTTAAGACTCACCCATTTTCCTTTATAATAGATCTATTAACTTTTAAAGATGTTCTCATATGTGATGACAGTATAACACAGGCTTAAGAACAGAATCGTCAGGACTGGCATGAGTAGAAGAGTAAATGGTGCCCAGCTGTGAAGTCATTTCCTAGTAATGGGGGCCTTACTTTGAGAAACAAGAAATGGGCATGCTTAGGATTGCTAAGACAAGTGATATTTCAAGTGAATGCAGAACATCCAAATTTATTGAGAAATAAGGGAAGTCTGACATCTGTTGAGGTTATTCCCAATAATCCTGAATTTTTTTCTTAAGAAATGTTCCTGGACTTAAGGAAGAAAAGTTTTGAACTTCATAGACATGAGGATATCACCATATGGTAGGAATTTTCATCACATCCCTATTTGTAGGGAAGGTCCTTGCTCTATATTGCAGACCCCTCCCTATATTGGGCCAATTCCAGAAACCACATGTCCCTGGCTGGTGCTCAAAGATGGCTGCCATCAAGCTGTTCCTTCTCTATACGCACATGACAATCTGCCAGGGAGGGAAGGTGTCTATTCTTCCACCCTTTTCAATCTGGGCTAACTTATGATTGTGTTGAACCATAGAATATGGTAAAAGTGATGCTCTCTTAGTTCTGGGTCTAGTGGTTAAGAGGACTGGCACTTTCTTCTTCCTGCCTCTTGGACTACTGATTGCTATGTAGGGAGACCAGGCTACTGTACTGTCCAGAGAGGCCACAGGCAGGAGCACTGAGACACCAGACGTGTGAGTGATGACCATCTGGGACATCTAGCCCAGATGAGCCTTCAGATGATTCTAGTTCCAACCACCCTCTTATTGCAACCACTTACCCAAATGAGAACCACCCTGCAAATCCCAGACAATCTGTTAGGCTGTGGGGTGCCTTGTTATATAGCAATAGGCGACTGGAACACATGCCCTCTTAGGCCAAGAGTTGAACACTAGTACGAGTGACAGAGACCAGGGTGAATTATAAGCCAGAAGGGGCAGCATGAGAAGATCAAGATTTAAACCATAAAAAACTCATAAGGAGCTTAAAATGTGGTTTTCCTCCACATATTTTTCTTCTCATATGTCTATAATTTTTCTTTCTCTTAAAAATAATTTCTTTCATTATAAACTAATACAACAGCTTTGCAAAACATTCAGAAATTAGAGAAGAAAAAAACATTCCCCTGACCCCACCAGCCTTACATTATTGCAGTTAGCTATTTTGGGAATTTCCCATCAGGTTTTTGTTTTTTTTTTTCCTTGATCATGTGCATTATGTTATATTAAAATTATAACCAAAAGGGGATCTAGTTTAGTGGTACCTGAAGCTTGTAAAACATAATGGGGGAACAAAGGAAAAATCTTATTTCAAGAGGAAATTTAAATAATCTAACTTGAAAAATTTCTTTTCAAAAATCTATAACCATATGAAACACATTGTACAAAGCCTGTAAGAGCTTTTGAAGGGGCTTATGTAAATGAGAGGCCCTTCATCTTAGGTCTCATTAGCTTCATGGTAAATTGCTGTTGACTGTAATGAATATATACATTTATATCTTGTTTTCTCTCATGTTATATCAAAATGATTTTCCATGTCAAAGGCTATCCTTTATGATATGACCTTTAAAGATTGCATATTTTTCTTTGAGTCAGTGTCCTCTAATTTCCCTGAGGTAGAGTTTTTGAACCTTAGAAGAACTATTTACATTTGGGGGCCGGTAATTCTTTGTTGAGGGAGACAGTCCTGTACATTACCAAATGTCTCCTAGGGGACAAAACTGCCCCTCCCCTTGAGAGCCACTGCCCTAATAAACCTCCTACTCTGGTTACTTATATTATTTCCTTTCTCACCATTATAACTGAAGCCTTTTCATGAATATTATTTTATTCAATTTTTAACATTTTTCTTTAAGTTGAACTCCTAGAAATGGAATTATTATGTTAAAGAGAATGACATTGACATGGCTTTTGATGTATGCTGCCAAATTTCCTTCCCCAAAAGGTTTACAGTTACCTGAATTATAGGGCAGCAACACATTTTAGTATAGATGTAGGTATATTTAATATATTATAATGAATTATAACAAAATAGTATATTTAAGCTATATAATATACTTAGGCTGTTATATTAAAGTCATTTATTTTGCTAATTGTAATTATTGTCTGAGAATCTATCCTCCTATAGAATGGTCAGCAAAGAAATTCTGAACTGCATCTATCCTTTTTTTTTTTTTTTTTACTTTAAAAGTTGAAAAATTATGTTTTCGAAAAGAATTGTTCTATTTCCGTCAACCAGGAGAAGGGACTTGAAAATATCATTCTAGTTTGCTGTTTTTCTCACAGTCTGCCCAGTTTAGCCCTTCATAAGGGAAGTCTGTATTTGAATTCAGAAGGCAAAGAGTGAAACTGTTTCAATGTAAAGGATTTGCTGGTTTGGGAAAATCGTAGGCTTCTTGCTCTGGTTATTCCTTGAACAGGGAAGACAGAGCAGGCTCCCCAGACTGTGTCTATACTGTCATGATGGATAATTAACTGCAGTCCTCTTGTTCCCTTGCATCACTACCAAAGCCCCATTATCCCCTCCGTGCCTGCCACCCCCAAAGATAAACAAAGATTTCAGTTTTTTTGTGTCAGGAAGAGAATCTAAAACATGGCTTTTTTGCTCTCTCTGATGCCTGCTGTGAACATCCCCTGTCTTTGAGAGAAAGCTATCAAGCATGACTCTCTTTCCCAGATGGTTGGAAACATGGCCTCCTGTTGTTTTACTCCAGTTGCATGATGTTCAAGGAGTGGGGCAGACCTCTCTCAGTGGGCTACCTCAACTGGCTTTGCTTTCAAGGAATCTACAAGCCCCTCCCACAGGCCTGCCTCATCCACTCCATTCCTGCTCAGGGTATGATGGCCAAAGCTCTCAACCACTAGGTGGGCGAGGTTTGCCCAGTGAAAACTAAATGGAGATGATGTTTGTCATTGATTTAAAATATTCCCATAGGTGACTATTAGGTAAGAGTTCAGGGAATCATTCTCTGTATTAAAGTAAGACAGTCTAAATTTTAAATGGTTGTGCCATTTACTTTTTAGTATGAAAAGATGGCAGTTCATTAAATCCTGATAAATACTCATAAAAGCAACAGATAGAAGTCATGAATATTAGTTAACATTGTTGAAAAAAAGACATATTCACATATATCCAAGAAAAGTATAGGTAACACTTCCCTAAGAGGTCATAGAATTAATGTACATCCAAGTTTACTAAATAATTAGCCTCTGTTATGTAAACCATAAAAATTACAATTCTCAGATCATTATACCAGAAGAAAAAGAATGTTCCTGAATTCTTGTAATCTGAATTTTGATTGAGGATCAGACAACGAATTGTGAAAGGCTTTATTTAGACTATAGGTGAACTTAATGTATGTTTATTAATAAAACTGAATGGTTTTTAATATGTTTAAAAAAAGGAATTGACATAGTACAGGTAGCCAAGGAGCATAAAAGGTCTGCCACATAGGGAATATTCCATGACAGTTCACATTCACATACAGTATTTATCGATGTATTAAAAGGTGCATTTTCTCCTTTCATCTCCCCCACCCTCCTCCCTCCCTTCCTTCCTTTCTTCCCTCCCTGAATCCCTCTATTCTTCCCTTTCTTCTCTCCTTTTCACTGTCCTACTTTTTCCTCTTCTTCTGAAAACTTTTTACCAAATTTCACAAAAATAGAAGTGTAACAGAGATTGCCTTTTAATCTTAATATATTCTCATACACATTCTCAAATTCCACAATGGCTTTATGGTTTTGTTCTATTTCTGTTCAATGTGAATCTTCAGAATCAGTTAATATAAATTTACCATATTTACCTCCCAGAAATGTCCCTGATAAAAGCTGACACACAAATGGTGTGCTTATGACAGGGAAATGACAAACCTCTCTAGCAACTCTTTGGCAAGTTTGGGGAGGTTGGTGTGAAATGCAGGCCTGTGAGCCACAGGTCTGGAGGGGATTACTTCTCTAACAGCTGCCTAGCAACCAAAATGTGTACCTGACCTGGCTTTTTAATGGGCAAGATTATGCAGCGTTTTTTTGTTATTGAGCTGCATGAGCTGCTTGTAAATCTTGGAGATTAATCCTTTGTCAGTTGCTTCATTTGCAAATATTTTCTCCCATTCTGACGGTTGTCTTTTTGTCTTATTTATGGTTTCCTTTGCTGTGCAAAAGCTTTTAAGTTTCATTAGGTCCCATTTGTTTATTTTTGTTTTTATTTCCACAACCCAATCCAAAAATGGGCAGAAGACCTAAATAGACATTTCTCCAAAGAAGATACACAGATTGCCAACAAACACATGAAAGGATGCTCAACATCATTAATCATTAGAGAAATGCAAATCAAAACTACAATGAGATATCATCTCACACCTGTCAAAATGGCCATCAGCAAAAAATCTAGAAACAATAAATGCTGGAGAGGGTGTGGAGAAGAGGGAACACTCTTGCACTGTTGGTGGGAATGTAAATTGATACAGCCACTATGGAGAACAGTATGGAGGTTCCTTAAAAAACTAAAAATAGAATTACCATACGACTCAGCAATCCCACTACTGGGCATATACCCTGAGAAAACCATAATTCAAAAAGAGTCATGTGGGGCTTCCCTGGTGGTGCAGTGGTTGGGAATCTGCCTGCCAATGCAGGGGACACGGGTTCGAGCCCTGGTCTGGGAAGATCCCACATGCCGCGGAGCAACTGGGCCCGTGAGCCACAACTACTGAGCCTGCGTGTCTGGAGCCTGTGCTCCGCAACAAGGGAGGCCGCGATAGTGAGAGGCCCGCACACTGCGATGAAGAGTGGCCCCCGCTTGCCGCAACTAGAGAAAGCCCTCGCACAGAAACGAAGACCCAACACAGCCAAAAATAAATAAATAAATAAAATTAAAAAAAAAAAAAGAGTCGTACCAAAATGTTCATTGCAACTCTATTTACAATAGCCAGGACATGGAAGCAACCTAAGTGTCCATCAACAGATGAATGGATAAAGAAGATGTGGCACATATATACAATGGAATATTACTCAGCCATAAAAAGAAACGAAATTGAGTTATTTGTAGTGAGGTGGATGGACCTAGAATCTGTGATACAGAGTGAAGTAAGTCAGAAAGAGAAAAACAAATACCGTATGCTAACACATATATATGGAATCTAAGGAAAAAAAAAAAAAAAGGTCATGAAGAACCTAGGGGTAAGACGGGAATAAAGACACAGACCTACTAGAGAATGGACTTGAGGATATGGGGAGGGGGAAGGGTAAGCTGTGACAAAGTGAGAGAGTGGCATGGACATATATACACTACCAAACGTAAAATAGGTAGCTAGTGGGAAGCAGTCGCATAGCACAGGGAGATCAGCTCGGTGGTTTGTGACCGCCTAGAGGGGTGGGATAGGGAGGGTGGGAGCGGGGGAGACGCAAGAGGGAAGAGATATGGAACATATGTATATGTATAACTGATTCACTTTGTTATAAAGCAGAAACTAACACACCATTGTAAAGCAATTATACTCCAATAAAGATGTTAAAAAGAAAAAAAAAAGATTATGCAGTGTCTGTGTGTTTAGCTACTGATAAAACAGCTTTCTTGCTGAAGAATCTGATATTACCAATAGCTCAGAAGAATTCAGTAAGTTTCCAACTTAAATGCTCGTTTTGTTTTATTTAAATAGAAATAAATACAGGTAGCATAGAATTGGTTCATAAAACATTAGATCGGCAAATAAGGCACTTTCTACACTACGGAAGGAAAACATAATAATGTCCCTAAGCATGTAATAGGCCTCTCCATACCCCAACTTAATTGGTACTTGGGCTTTGGATATTAGGTTAAGCAAAGCCCAGTAGATCAGATTTCACCATTAAATTCACTATTAACATTGCTATATATATTATTTTTAATTTCTAGTTTTTAAAAATACAGTCAAGTGAAATTAAACTAAAAGTTATAAAAAAAATGACTTAAACTTTAAAAAATTCATAGGTCCTAAAACCTTGTGTGAGTGGTAACAATTTTGTTTTTGATATACATTATCACAACACTTTCAAGATATATATTTTTTATCCTGGAAGAATTTGTAAAATCTTGGTGAACTATTTTTTCTATTCCTCTTTCCCTTCTACCCAAGCCTCCTGGGGTGGTCGGGATGAATTCTTTTAATGCGTAAGAAGGGGAGACCTAGAGGTGGAAGAAGCATCCATGAAATTATGTAAGTGAGCATTAATTTGTATGAACTCCACGTATCCTAGAGAATAGATTATAAGTACAAACATGAAACACTGGCTTAATTTACTAGGAGGGTGAGTTTTAGGTATAAGGAATACAGGTATATTAACTTTAACATCACATTCTAATTGCAACCATCATGTCTTGCCATTTTTGTTCAAAAAGTAAATTTCTTTAATCTAGTTGGTTTAGACTAGAGTCAAAACAGCATAAAACATGCATTAACCGTATTCACCCATTTCTCTGGAGACATGAGTACGTGCTACAAGTATAATTTAGTGTGATGTTTACCTCCATAATATGATGCCTTTTACAGAGCAAAGCATTGCAGAGTACTTTGTTACACGATTTAAATAAACTGCTAACAATGTGCACTTCCCTCTGATGAAACTTGCATTTTCATCCATTCTAGGCTTACTTCTCTTTAGGCAAAAAAGACTATGATCCTATCCATCTTTCTAAAGTCTCTGCTTCAGTTGTCTGCCTTTGGCCCTTCAGTATATCATTCCATCAAGGCCCAATTTTAATTTTCATTACTGATTGTCATCTAATCAAAAAGACTCATCCTTATATGAATAGACAGATCAGTGGAATAGGATAGAGATCCTCAAGTAAACCAAAAACATGATAAGTTGGCATATAATAAAGGTGACATAACAAATAGGTAGTGAAAATGATGAATTATTCCACTATTGTATAAATATATTTTATAAATATATTATTTATACATAAAATATATTAAATAAATACATATTTATATACATTTATTTATATATTCCACTATTGTATAAATATATATTATAAAAGCTATTGTTATATTAGAATCTGGAAAAAACAGTTGGATCCCTACCTCACACTTTATATCAAAATAAACCCAGAACAAACCAAATGTTTGTATATAAAAACTGAAAGCTTTAGTTATACTAATAATAGACAAATAAGACTCTTTTGTAATTGGTGGGTCTAACAGTAAAGATATAGAATAGTTGAAAAGTATAATTTAGAATTTTGATTTAGTGGACAATATACATTATGTTCAAGCATATGTAGGCATTTTTGAAAGCTGATTACATAGCAATAAAGCTAATGTTATCAAATTTCAAAGTACTGGTATCATACTGAACACATTCTCTGATCACATGCAATTTAATTTAAATAAATAATAAAAAATTACACGAAATAGCCCATCTTTTTTTTTATTAATACAAAAACACACTTCTAAACAATTTATAGGTCAAAGCAGAAATAATAATGGAAATTAGACTATACGTATTGAGATGAAATACAGCACACATACCATGCATCAAAGTTTGTAAGATTAAGATAAACCAAAAAAAAAGATAAACCAATACTTTAAGAGAAATCAACTAGTCTTAGATATTTATATTAGAGAATAAGACAGGTTTGAAATTAGGGAGTGCTGCATCCAACTTAGGGATTTAAAAAATATATAATTGACAAATACCTAAATCCAAAGTATATAAGGATCAGTTTATGAGTCAATAAGAAAAAAATTACCAACAACCCAATAGAAAAAAAAAAAAAAGAATGGGCAGGATACTTGAAGTGATAATTCATGGAAGCAAAAACCTGAATAAGCATCCGAAAAGATGATCAATCTTATTATTATCCACAATATGCGCATTTTAACCACAGTAAGATATGATTTCGCACCCACTCCATTGAAAAGCCTGACTTTAGGTACCATCAAGTTTGTGGGGCCACAACAACCCTCACCCACTCCTGATGGTAAATTAGACCATTTGTTTGGAAAAGTTAATAATAACATAGCTAGGTTGAAAATACCTAGCACACACAGCACACACAATGCAGAAATTGCACTACAAGTTATACTCCAGGAGTTACAGAACTTTTGAAAACGTGTAGGAGACATTGACAAGAAGATTCATAGCAATGCTGAAATAGTAAAAATGTTAATCAGCACAAAAACATCACACAAGTGAAAATGAAAGAACTGCTGTTATTTGGATCAACATGAATGACCTCAAAACTGTTATGTTCTGAGGAAAAAGCAAATTACAGAAGAATTTATACTGTATGGTTCTATTTTTGTACCTATATTTAAAAATAGTATGCTATTTAGGAATCTATACATATGTCTGTGCTACTTAGAAATATACACATATATGGAAGTGGTAAAAGCAGAAAGAGAAAAGGAGGATCATAAATAAAAATTCAGGATAGTGTTTATCTCTATTGGAAGTGGGAAGAGTGTTAGGGATGAGTTTTTAAAGGGGCCTCCAGGAAGTGTCTAGGGTTCCAGGAACATGCTTTATTACCATAGTAACCTCTACAGAGAGCAAGGTGATATCAACTAAAATTGCCAAAGCACATGCTCTTATAAGAATGAATACTGCAAAACATACTTAATAATCTACATCTAAGGTTATTCACTGCAGCAGTATTTGTAAGAGTAAAATATCAGAAACATTCTAATCCTATCACTAAGGGATTGGTTGATTCAGTTATGGTTCATCCATGCAATGAAATACAATGGAGCTACACAAAAGATTGCTCAAGCTCTTTATGACAATACATGAAGATCTCAAAGACACTGTTAAGTTTAAGAAAAGGTATAAAACATTGTGTATAATATGTCAACAACATGTATAAACTAGGATGAAGAAAATACGTATATATGTATGTAACTTTCTATGTTGAACTATTTGAAAATATTATTTCTGGGGAAGGGAACAGAATGACTGGAGAAAGATGTGAGGTTGACTCAACCTTTTTTATCATTCATCATTTATTTGTTCATTTTGAATTTTGTGACTGCAACACAATGCTTATATTAACTATTTTGATAAAATAAACAAAATAACATTAAAACAATAGAAAATAAAACCACCCAGTTCTCATTCAGTAGGGTTCTGTCAAGAGACTGAACCAAAAATCTGGCAATGACTAGTCAAATGCCATAGAAATAACACTTTCGTAAAAGATTGAACTTCTCCTTATCTTTAAAAGCATATCACAAGAAGCAACAGGGTTATTGAAAACACCTACAAATATTTCTTGGGCATATGTGACAAGTTGTGGGGGTAAGTGTTGCTGTTCATAGCCTCCTGGAGGAGGAGTTGTAGAACATATTTAAATAGCACAGGAGAAAATTAAAATCATCTTTTTCTCATAGATAAAGTAAACTGTTAATAATGCCATAAAGATCACAGGGGCATATTTGTGCATATTTTAATTTTTTGGAAAATGATAAATGGATACATCATTAAATACAAGCATGAAATTACTACAGATTTTCATAAATTTCGTGATGAGAACACAATTTAAACTTATCATCAACACTTCTTAACATAGAACAAGAATAAACAGGTAAAAAAAATCAGTGAAAAGTAAAATCATCAAGTGTGTGACTTTGAGCTATGATAAATATCTGGTACTGAAGGGACTGGACATGCAAATATCCACACATGGATCCACCTCTGCCTCCACAATGAGACATCATTAGGAGACTCCTGTGTAGAACTATATTTTCAGTGTCAAAGCTTCTCCTCAAACTTTCTTATCTTATATGTTGTGCTATTTTAGAGTTATATAGGAAATACCCTTTCAGTTTCTCTGGGAATTGTCTCTTTTAATCTCTTTAATCTCTTTTTTCTCATATGGGAGACTGAGAATTGGATGTTATATGATCTAAACTTGGCCATATGTGTCCTTGGGCAAGACACATAACCTCTCTGGGCTTGGGTGTCATTTTCTATAAATGCTAATGTCCCTTCTATCCCTATCATTCTATAAGGCCAGAGAGACTGCAAGAAGGCTTCTGGAATTCCTGCAGCCCTCATTAATAACTCCTTGTTACACTGACATAAATTAGAACAGCATTTCCTTGAGTCTTCTCTTACAGGATGTTATCGGTTACAGTGGTTGAATAAATATGACTTTACCTTCTTTTACGTTAAGAAGTATGGAAGTATATGAGTCCTGGCATTGGGTCACCAGCTCAACAATTTTAGGACTGGTATCTTTACAGTTCTACTGGGCAAACCCTCAAGGTCACAAGATGGCTGCTGCAGATCCTGCCAAACAAGATAGACTATGTCCATCACCAGGCAATTCCCCATCTTCCAACTATAGGTAACCACTGTTCTAGTATCTATTACTATAGACTAATTTGCCTCTTCTGGAACACATATAAATGCAATCACACAGCATGTTCTTTTGTATCTGGATTCTTTAACTTCTTTTGAGATTCATTCACATTATAGTAATTGCTAAGTAGTATTGCATTGTATGAATATACCACCATGTCTTTATCCATTCTCCTATGGAGGGGTGTTTGGATTGTTTCCAGCTTTGTGCTACTATGAATAAGGTTGCTATGAACATTCATGCACAAGTCTTTGTGTGGACTCATATGTCTTCATTTGTATTGTGTAAAGATCCAGAAGTGGAATTGTTGGGTCATAGGGCCAATGTATATTTAGCTTTATAAAACACTGCTAAGGAGTCCTCTAAAATGGCTGCACCACCATTTTGCAATTATTTTGGATGACTGCATAATTCTGGAATTGATGCATCACCAAATAAGAAAATTTTTTCTAGATTACAGAACATTTAATTTATATTGTTTTCAATGCTACTTATTTTTTAAAAATAAATTTTACAATTAACATTTTCATGCAATTAATTTTTAGCTGTTGTGGGAATATTTCTGCTGTTGGAATATTTATTTGAGACAAAAGGGGCAGAGTTAGAGTATTATCATGACTTCTTACTTTCCCAAAAGTCTGTAGTAATTTATACTCCCTCAATAAATTTGAGAAATGTACTGTTTTTAAGCCACTTCTTTCTATTTTAATGAGTTTTAACAAGGACAGATCTTAAGTGTACAGCTCGATAAATTTTTACACATGTAAAATTCAATAGCTATGGCCTTGATCAAGAAAGAATATTTTTAGCACCTTAGAAACTCCGTGCTTCTCCCAGACTCTACCATGCCTCACAGTAGGACCTGCTACTCTGATATTGATACCATAAAATGACTGTGCTTGTGTTTAAACTTTACATAAGTTAAATCATACCGTTATAACTATTTATTCTCATATGCAAGGTTTAAAAGACAAAGTAGAGCTTAATTTCTGATATTGATTGGAATGAGCTACAACACAGTATTTAATAAAAATAAAGGTCACCATTTGTTGAGCTCAGGAATGCACACCAGGTGCTATCTAAGGAATTTACATGCATAATCTCATTTGATCTTTTCAATAACCCAAGAAGAAAGATACAATTATACCCATTTTCTGATAATAAATCTGAGGCTAAGACTGGAAACTAGATTG
The DNA here is from genome assembly GCF_028564815.1 of Eubalaena glacialis. NCBI lineage: Eukaryota > Metazoa > Chordata > Mammalia > Artiodactyla > Balaenidae > Eubalaena > Eubalaena glacialis. The sequence goes on along the minus strand of NC_083728.1, from coordinate 41,908,332 downwards.
CCCAACTCACAAGGCTAGTATGTGCCTCAGTAAGAACGAGTACCCAAGTGTGTCTAACATCACCCAGCTGTGTCTGATATCATAGTCCTCGCCTTAACGATTACTAGAGACCAGTCCTTTAGAACTGTAAATGCTTGAGCACCAGGTAAAAGATCTAAACAAGCATCAGAGGATGTCTGCACTAGCGCTGCTTTTCTCCCCTCTTCAATAAAAGCTAAATGCAAACTGCTAGAGATGAAGCATCAAAAGTCAACATGATGACAGATACAGTTGCCAGGCATGATTTTCTGAATCCACTGTGTTCTTCAGTCATTATCAGCTTTACTAGAAAACTGAAACAGTAGGTGTATGTTAACACTGTAGACCACAGCTCCTCATATTACTACTAATCCAGGCCATTTTTTCATTAAAATGCAATTATTACTCCCCAAGACATCAGTATACAAAATTATACAGAATGTAATGAACTGAGTATCAAATGCCAGAAAAACAGTATGGATTCAGAAGTATACTGTGAGTAAAGAGGACTCTTACGCTGAATATTTTACCATACTGGAGGATAATAAGGATGCTCACTGCCCAGGAATGGATGCTAGAAAGATAAATCAAAGCTAGGGCTTACATTTGAAGGTAGCTGGAAGCTTGGGACACCATTAAAACCAAGTGATTTTCTAACCCCAACTGGGAAGAAGATATTTATTTTATAATATATTGGAAACTGCAAATAGGTTTTGCATTACGGTAACAAGGTTCCAGTAAAAAAATCAAAGAAAAATGTTAGAATACCTTTGATAAAAATGCATGTATCCAGGAAACATGCCATCATCAAAGAAAATAATGCAGCCAGTACTTAAATAAAATTTCAGGTCTGTGTGACAACTTCGTCTATAGGAAGGAATATAGGAACACAATTGGTTTTTTTAATAATTCCTTTAACTGACCGACAGATGAATGGATAAAGAAGATCTGGTATATATATATACAATGGAATATTACTCAGCCATAACAAAGAATGACATATTGCCATTTGTGGCAACATGGATGGACCTAGAGATTATCATATTAAGTGAAGTAAGTCAAACACAGATAAATATTATATGATATCATTTATATGTGGAATCTAAAATATGATACAAATGAACTTAGAAACAGACTCACAGACATAGAAAACAAACATGTTTAAGTTTGGAGAAGGGGGGAAGGGATAAATTAGGAGTTTTGGATTAGCAGACACAAACTACTATATATAAAATAGATAAACAACAAAGTCCTACTGTATAGCACAGGGAACTATATTCAATATCTTGTAATAACCTATAATGGAAAAGAATCTGAAAAAGAAAAAAAATATATATATATATAACTGAATCACTTTTTTGTTCACCTGAAACTAACACAACCTTGTAAATCGACTATACTTTAATAAAAAAAATCTTTTAAAAAACTTTTGGAATATAAAAGAGGTAAAACTGTATGTGCATAAATCATAAGTGCACAAGTCAATGATATTTCACACAGTTAACACACCAGGTAACCTCCACCCAGATCACGATATAGAACATTTACTGTGTCCCAGGAGCTACCCACATACCCCTACTCGTTACTACACCACTCCAAAAGTAACCACTGTTCTTTCACCTTAAGGATAATCATTCATAGTAATGCAAGACTTGAACTGATACTTTAGGAAAAAAATAATGAAAATCGTAATCTAATGCCAATTTGCATTTGAGAAGTTGAACAAGTTTCATAACGATTTTACAGGAGAGAGTTACTGAAAGAAAACTTGACATCCCTCTTCAGCCCCCAAGTAAAAAGAAAATTTCATTTTCCCTCATTTTTTACTGATTTTTTTCAATTTCACTTCACTTAATTCAGGTGTTATTAATCGATCACACAACCTATTTTCCATTGAAGTTCTACTTCATCTATATACAACAGCAACACAACTGACTGTTGGTAAGATGTGAAAATTGAGTTTGTTTTTCCAGTATTTGTATAGAGTGATTACCCTGAGATCTGCTTTTCACGATCTCCTAGGGCCCAAAGGCACAACACGGTCAGCTAGAGGTGGAGTGAATTGTGTCCCCTTGGTACAGTTTTTAGTGTGAAACTAACTAGCCTAATTGAGATTGATTACCTGAACTTGGCCTTATCAACATTATGATCAAATTAACTAGAATATTACCACGCAGACAAATATTTACGACATTTCAACCCCAAATAAATACAAACCTTGAAAATGCTTATGAATACATAATACTAATTATAATTAAAGAGCATCCATTTCTGCCAAGGTTAAGCTCCTTCTGTAATTGGTCTGCAGTTAGCTCCTTTCCTCCTATCTATGTGTGGGTGAAGCAGATATTTGATAATGAATTTATGCTCGCCTCTCCATCCACCAGCATTCAATCTGAGATTGAAAAATTACTTTTTTTCTTTTTTCTTTTCATTTACATAAATGTCATGGTCATTGGAAGGCTGTCAAAGCAGCTGAAGGGATGTATGTTGCTAATCATGATTTCCTTTTAATTTTTTTTCTGAAAGCAAGTGGTCAAACATTTAACCTCTGCTCACATCTCTCCAGATATTCTTAGCAAGCCCCAGAGGTGTCTATGATAGCACTTTGGAAGAGGATGCTGCAGTGTCCACAGCTGTGACAGTAAAACATCACAGTCACCACTTCCCTCTTACACCCCACCCTTACTGGGGAAGAGTAAAACTATTTCTGGAGAAAATGGAGAGGGCATAAATTACTCAGTATTTTTAGACAACTTTGGAACATTGATTAATAAATCTTAGAAATCACTGTTCACTTATCATACCAAACAACCCAACTCTGGCTTAAAAACAGTGCCCAAAGTTATATGATACCAATGTTTTATATCATGTAAATAGATCCTGCAGTGTGATACTTGATTTTACTTCTTAATTGCATCTTCTGCTCCATTTAACTTTACCTAACTGGACTTATAAATATTTAATCAGATCGTTGCTGCTTGCTTAAAAGAGGAAAAAGAAACCCTGGCTGATACTGTCTTGGCCAAACATGACCTTGAAAAGACAGACACACAATGTTACTCTCATCCTGATTTGCATTTAAGAAGGGAAACAAGTGCCATAACTGATTAGCAAACTTGAGTTATTAAAAAAATTGACCCAGGCTTGGGTAGCCTGGAAAATCATGTTTAAAAAAAAAAAGTGTTCTCATCCCTTCCAAAAAAGCCCAGAGAGATTAATTTTCCTCATGATTTATTGAATTTTCTGAATTGCCAAAGTCATAGAGTGGTATTTAAATATTTGTTTTTATTAAATGTCTTCTCTAATATTAGTTTACAGAATATTACAGTTGTGACTGGAGTATCTGAATAAAACAATCTTTCCACTCTATGGATAAAGGCTTTTAATACATGGTACTGAAATGAATGGAAATTTTTTTTTTTTGTCTTTTGTAATTTTGTTTGGTTGTCATTTTTCAAATTTTACACAAAACATTGAAATGTATGTTGGAAGTTTTGGGAATTTTAAAATGAATTAATTAAACAACAAACTAATTAATTATTGTTAAATCTTGAGCGGTAACACTGTCCTGCCTTATTCCATGTAATAGGTGCTCTGCATACTGGCCTCTGGGCACGAGAAGCCATAAGCGTAGTCTTCAGATCCCTCCGAGTCGATGCCTCTTTGTATCACTGGGCATCTCGCACGCACTCAGAGTCTCACATAAACTCTCATAACACACAAGGATCTCCTCCCCCTCCCACTGCACGTTGATCTGAGTGCCATCTCCACCCTCTAGACGCTGAGCAAATTCCATTTGTCTCCTTCCAGTGGATCTAAAACCTTGGGTTAATAACGCAAATGATGTTCACTGACACCATCACTGTAGCCAAACAAATCGCTCTGTCTCACACCTTCCTGAGACTTTAAATTAAATTAAATCCTCATAATATTCCATTCTATTTGCTGATGATCATGTGCTTTTCCTTCCTTTTTTGTCTTTGAGGGTGGTATTCATATATATATATATATATATAATATATATATATATATAATATGTATATATTTTTATATATATATAAAGATATATAATATAAAATATATATGATCATTTACAAAGCCTCCTCTTGAATCTAATTCTTGTTCCATGGACATGGTGATCTTTTTTCTGAACCCTCACAAAATCACAAGCTTTCTGGGCCTTATCCATCCTCTTTCCCACCATATCCTGATTGTCTAGACTGATGCCTGGCACATAGCAGGCACTCAAACACGTAAGGTGTCAGTACCTCACAATGGACCATTTCTTTCTGGTAGAGGATGATGAGAATCTATAGTGATATCCTGAACTGCTTATTCCATTGAGAACCATAAACCATGTTTTATGGCCAACATTCTACCTGATAGTTTGGCCTGCATTTCAGCCAGTTTGACTAAAATGCCAGCTTGATTCAGCCTTGTTTTAATTTGAGATGTCCTCATTTGAGAAGCAGAGGTATGCCCCTATCTTTCTTGTTTCAGTAGATTTGTCTCAAATAAATATTAAACTTTCATTTCATATTCTTGTCTTAATTATCCTCCTATGTTTAGGATAATGTACAATATTTTTCACCTTTTTTGTGGTTTAGAACATTTTTTAAAGCTTATTCTTATATTTATTGTGATAAGGAATATTTAATTCTTTCTTTTTAAATTACATGTGCTTACAACGGCAGTGTCTGCTTTCCACGCACGGAAGACAATCTGTTTCATCACTGCAGTCGCTTTCCTTAAATTGCCTTTGCCTGTCTTTGGGAGAAGACAGCTGTTAGTGTAGCTTCAGGGCAGCATGAGGACCACAACATAGATAAAAAGTCTATCTTAAGCTGGGTTCCCTAGAAGCAGAGCCTGAGATAGGAATCCTTATAAAGTGATGCACCCTTTATAAGGGATCCTTATAAAGGGTGCTCTCAGGAGAAGCCGGTAAGAGAGTAAGGAAAGCAGGCTAGAACAGGAGAAGGAGCCTGTTCCCAAGGGGAACTCTGGAGTGTGAACTGCATCTCAGAATTCATCTAGCCTTGATGCAAGGTGGCTGGGTTTTCATACCACAGGATTGGATAGTCTTTGCTTATAAGATTTAGGAGGCATGGGGATAATAGGAGACTCCCCACCACCTCAACAGAAGGTGACTCCAGTCGCTCAAGGACAATCTTCCAGAGGCATTTGCAAATCTGAGCTTTAGCAAAGGCACACACAGCAGCTGGGTGATTTAGACAGGGCACCAACTACATTTGCTACAGTGGAGACATCCTGTATTAAGAGAGAAGATCTAGTTTGCACTCTTGAACTCTGCTTGGTTTCTGTGTGGTTTAAATATAAATTTCACCCTTTCGTGAAGGTTTTTGTGTTTCCTCTTCCTTTTGGTTACTATTATTGTTGGTTCAGGGCAGCAGCTGAGTCTCCCAGCACCTCTTTACTTTCCTCATTCTGCTGCAAGTGGTTTTGAATGAATATTTTCACTGCTCTGAGCTCTTGATTCTCCTCCCCACTTCAATTCTTGATTCTTGGCTATATTCTTGATTCCAGTTCTACACAAGTACTCCATTAATTCTAAGACATATTTGCACATTTTAACATCTCAGAAGTTAAATGTGATATACCATAATAACTGGCAATTTTTTCCCTTTAGTGCTGGTTACACGAATAAGGGTGCCTTTTATAGTCAGCAGCTTCTTAGATTTGATAACATATGTTCTATTATCCACATAACGGTATACTGACCATTTTAGAAAAGTAGTCTTTACTTGTATCTGTGCTTTAATGGTAAAATATTAACTTTCATGTGAACTGTTAGAATGCAGCTCATGCTTAAGTACCAATGATTTTGAACTAGTACTCCACTGGGTGTATTGCCTTCTGTGTATCACAATTTATTGGAAGGATTTAATTTATGAATGTAGGAGAAAGTACCCTGGACCGTGAGCACACAGTAGGCCCTCAATACGTTTACTTTATCTCTTTCTCTTCCTTCTCCTTCTTAAGATGAATCTCCAGGACTCCACATATATATAACCACCTCACTAATTTGTACAAATGATAAGGAGGGCCTGCCTGAATTAATGAAAAGTTCTGAGTTAATAAAAATTATCAAAAAAAAAAAAAGAATTTTTGAAATTCAAGAATAAGTAACTGATACAAGGTTGATGAAGCATTGCCTAGGATTGGCCCTTAAGGGAGTAGTCTTAATACATGGATAAGAATACTTTATAATGTCTTTTCTTTTGCACTTGAAAAGTACTTAGGATGAGCTTATCTCTAAGAAGATTAGATATCTTCTACTGCCTGCAATTTTATTTCTATTTTTAATTTGTTTCAGGATAGTTTTCTTCGATAGTGTGTAACTAACTTAACAAAGTCCCTGCCTAGAGTAACATGTCATCATAATCAGAAACTTTCAGGTTAAGAAGTATTAGGTTAATTCTGACAGGTACAGATAGATGAAGTTGTGTATGCATCCCATGTTTATGGAAGCCCTGGGTATCTTTAAAGCTTCAGAACTCCCCAGAATGCACAGATTTTGAGTAAAAGAAGCCAGACCCCAAATACTACATACTCTATAATTCTACTGATATGAAGTTCAAGAACAGACAGAAGTAATTTACGGTCGTACAAACTGAATGGTAGTTGCCTTTGGAGGTGGGGCGTGGTTAGCTGGAGTAGGGCAATATGGAACTCAGGACGGTGATATCCCACAACTGGGTGATTTTTAAATAGGTTGGCACGTATGTCAAAGTTCTTTGAGCTGTACACTTAACACTTACAGATTTTACTGAAAGTAAATTATACCTTAATAAAGTATTATTAGCAAAAAGATGCATAGGTTGTGATTTGAGTCTTAGAGCCAACTTTAGAGAGATGGTGAACACAGAAAAAAAAACAGTTGGGTACAGATAACTGGAAGAGTAGTTAGATAACAGTGCCCTATGCTTCTATGATTTATCCAAACTGCAGGCTTTGTCCCATTACCTAGTACAAATTTTAGATATTGATTATGGTGGAAATTGCAATTACAATCTGCTATCTTTGCAAACTGGATGCTAACTTTAAATAAACCAATGGGATATCCTGAAATTCTGAAAAGGAAATTCCAAAATAAACTTCTCCTTCACCAAGTCTTTGTCTCACTAAGAACTTTTCAACAGTGTGTTTTGTTTTGTTTTGTTTTTAACATCTTTATTGGAGTATAATTGCTTTACAATGGTGTGTTAGTTTCTGATGCCTCTGTAACTTAAAAAGTTAAGAGGATCCTCCAGCAGTTTTTCTTCAGGCAAAGTGCTAATAATCACTACAGGGACTTTTGTTACCACTGTGTTGCCTAAGTGTGATTTTCTAAGTAGCTTTTCTCTGTGTCTGCCAGGCTTGAGAAAACCCAAATTCCCCCTTGACTAAAACATGAACTCTAAAGCATTCATGATTTAAAAAGGAAACTATGTATTAAAGAGCTGAGTCAGGCTGTCTTATGATACAGAAATTATAAAGTGGTTGCTCTGGCCAAATACCACATCCTTTTGCACATTATGCGTCAGGAAATATCCTACAAGAAATTTGAGAACTAAACATTCTTCAAGATTTAATGAATGTCGTTCTAACAGTACCTTAAAATTATTGAGCTAAATGAGATTATAGATACAAAAATTAATTTTCAATATGGGATATTTTGGGAAAAATGTAGGACATCTACATAGTAATATTTGTATATCATTTTGGTGGGTTTCTGGAGTTGTAGAGTTCCATGTTTGGTTCCTAGTGTGTCTTCATGTCTTATGTTTTTATTTGCTCTAGTAAAACTAGGCAATTATACAAGATGGAAGCAATTATACAAAAATATTCAGATTGCTAACAGCAACTCCTTTCCCTAAACATCTAATCATCATTGAGTGGGGAAGGGGTTGCAAAGGATGAAGAGGCTTTGCTGTTATTGATGATATTTTGTATTTTGTTTCATATTTTCTACTTCCTACTTCCTTTTTCCCATCCTGGTTCATCTAGTTTACTTTTACTTTTGTTTTTTTTTTTTTCAGATCTCAGCTCCAAGTCCCTTAATCAGAGAAGCTTTTCCTTATCTTTCCCTCCCATAGATTTCTTCCTCTTTCATACTAAATGCACTCACATGTTGCCCATTTCCCCTCTGCAGTATTCACCACAGTTGTAATCTCTTTCTTTCTCTACACACCAGAAGCTACTGAGAAAAGGATTGTGTCTATTTTTGCTCATTTTGCAATTTCAGCCCCAGCCGTATTGCCCGGTGCATTGTAGTAAATGCTCAGTAAGTATTTACTGGATGCATATATGTCTGAATAAATCAATGAATTAATGAAACTTCCCTCTGAAACCGACAAGGTTCTGAACTTAAACTGGGAGAAGAACATTAACTGCTCCCTTAGTGAAGAGCCTAGTGGCCACCTTGTGATACCCAGTCTCCATTCGCCATTTTCTCCCCAGCTGGGTTTTCTTTCTTCAGTCCTATCCTGCCTCCCACCTCTTTGAGAGGATCCTCTGTGATCTATGGGAAAGTTCTTTATTCCCAGACACGTAGTATTTCTGAAGCTGGGAGAGAGGAGACATAAAGCAAACTCAGTATTTCTGATTTTATTAGTCAATGTAGGCTAATAATGCTAAGAAACTTCTAGATCTAAGTGGCACAATACAAGTTAATTTCTAAGATCACATTACAGTTCACGTGGGTTAAGAAAGGCATGCTGCGACTTCCCTGGTGGCGTAGTGGTTAAGAATCTGCCTGCCAATGCAGGGGACACAGGTTCGAGTCCTGGTCCGGGAAGATCCCACATGCCGTGGAGCAACTAAGCCCGTGCGCCACAACTACTGAGCCTGCGCTCTAGAGCCCGCGAGCCACAACTAGTGAAGCCCACGTGCCACAGCTACTGAAGCCTACCCGCCTAGAGCCCGTGCTCCACAACAAGAGAAGCCACTGCAATGAGAAGCCCGTGCACCGCAACGAAGAGTAGCCCCCGCTCACCGCAACTAGAGAAAGCCTGCACGCAGCAACAAAAACCCAACACAGCCAAAAATAAATAAATAAAATAAATAAATTTATTTAAAAAAAAAAAAAAAAAAAGAAAGGCATGCTTCTCTCCTCCACACAGTCATTCAGGGACTCAGACTCCTTCCATCTTCCCCTCTGCTCTTCTATTGGTCTCAGAATCTTCTGTTTGTGATGAGCAGGTGGGCTGGCGCTAGAGGTGGGTCCACCACTCCCACTCACATTCTGTTGACCAGAGCTCGGGTATATGGCCCCCTAACTACAAGGCAGGCTCCAAATGCAACCTAATGTGTGCCCAGGAAGAAGAGGGAAGAACATGAATGTTGCTGGAGCTGTTGAAGCTGTTTCTGTGACACAGGAATCACTGGATCCTCTAACTTCATTTCTCTCTATCCTGAATCAAACTAACACTGCTCATAGAAAGGTGAACTCTCACTGGCTGTCAGACTCCAGTGGCTCTGACTGATGACCCCATGGTCTCATCAGCCTGGCACTGGTTCCAGTTTTAAACATAGACAATGCCTTTTAGAGCATCTACTTCTGCTTCATATCTTTCCATGTTCTGGCAATCCTGTCTTGTTCCTGTATCTTCACTAGGCTCCAGGCTTATGACACAGGCCCCTTCAGGGTCTAACACCCTTGGGACAGGATGTCAGGGAGAAGGTATTGGACACAAACAACACTCCTAACCCATTACTTGCAGTTCCCTGAATGGAGCATGATGTCATCTGTCTATGCAGAATGCCTAACTCCTCTATCCTCCTGGTGAATTTTTTCTCATCCGTCAACATTCAGATCCAGCCCGCCCCCTCCAACCCCTCCATCAGGTGGTTAAACTCACTCTCTGTGAGAGGTGGCATACACACGGTATATAGAACCTACCACCTTCTACTGGATGTTCTGTTCATTTGTCTGTAAATAGTGTAAGAATTGTAAAGCCTGGAACTGTGTTGAATTCACCTCTGTGGCCATAACAAAGGGTACATGGAAAAGCTTTGATGAATGGTTTCTTTGTTGAATGAATGCCCTACCACCTTGGCCATGACTCGACTATTACATCTCTCTTGCCCGAGACTTTAGTCACCAGACTTTTTGAAAGTGGGAAGCAGACGCATAGCACAGGGAGATCAGCTCGGTGCTTTGTGACCACCTGGTGGGGGGGGGGATAGGGAGGGTGGGAGGGAGGGAGATGCAAGAGGGAAGAGATATGGGGATATACGTATATGTATAGCTGATTCACATTCTTATAAAGCAGAAGCTAACACACCATTGTAAAGCAATTATACTCCAAAAAAGATGTTAAAAAAAAAAAAAGGCCTTATTTGTGACTAGTAATATATAAAACTAAACTGAAAAAATAATGTATACTCAGATGTTAGGACCTTAATTTCTCCCTGCCTATTAAAACCTGAGATTCTTAAAGAAACAAAGCAATCCCAATGTTTCTGATTTGGCTAAATATAGCTATGGCTATTTGGCATGTTATAAAAATAACTGACTCACAGACTTTAGATATCACTTGTACTTACACATATAAAAGGAAAACTGCCTCTGGTAGGTTAGACTGTTATCCTGAAAGGATCACTCATTCCCCTTCTATCCCATGGGAGGATGACATTTCTCTGCTCCATGTAAGTTGGGTTTGGTCATGTGACTTCCTTCAGCCTCATCAGGAGCAGAGTGATTAGCCATTGGGCTGACCTGTGTGACTGGCTTTGGCCAATGTAATAATATTAGCAGATATGACGCAGTGGAGGCTTGCAATGTGCTTCCATGGTTGGAAGTGCTCCCGTAGGCACGGGCCATTGCTAGAAGGAGGGCATGGCTCAGAGAAGGTGTGTGTAGAGCAGACACCACCCCCCACACACACCTAATCCCCACGCTGAGCTGAGTCTAGGTAAGCATGACAGGCTGACCTGACAGGAGTGAGAAAAATGGTTTTTGGTTTAAGCCTCTGCACTTAGGGGTGTTTGCTATGCATCACCACTTAATGTGTGCATTTCTTATTTAAACTTTTCTTTATTTGGTGCCTCCCTCAATGCCATGCACAGCCAGACACCAAATTATTTCCAATTAAGGCCCTAAACATTGACCTGACCCACACTGTGGGAAGTAGAAATTGGGGAGAAAGTTCTAATTAACTACTCTCTAAGCTGGTGACACAAGTTTCTGGACAGACCATGCATCAGTTTGAATAGCTATATGAGATACAGGAAAACAGCTACAACTAAAAGCTGGCCTACACTGACACAAATTCAGAGTGTGTGACAGCAAGAAAGCTGTGGGAGAGGTAAATAATAATTAGGGTAAAATTTCTAATAATTATATACAACCTGGGTATATTTACTGTCATAATTATAAATATAATTTACAGTAATGATGTCTTCATGCTAACAGTTATTAGTTTAATAAAACCACTGCTCTAATAAAGCAGATGCTATTACTGAAACAGCTCTCTAATTGAAGGGCTATTATAATAGTCACATTAAAACAGAAACAGTAATGAAGTAGTGGTACTATTAAAACATGTGGGACTGTTTCTCCAGGGCTGAATATATTTAAACGTATACCATTTTCTATAGAGCAATACAGTTGGCCCTTGAACAACACAGGGGTTAGGGGCACCCACCTCCGCAGTGTCAAAAATCCTCGTATAACTTTACTGTGGGCCCTCCTTATCCACGGTTCTGCATCCATGGATTCAACCAACTGTGGATGAGAAGTTGTAGTACCTACTCATTCACTGAAAAGAAAAATCTGCATATAAGTGCACGCAGTACAAACTCATGTTGTTCAAGGGTCAACTGTATTTTGTGCCTGGACTAACAAACATCTTGCCTTTCATTCTCCCCCACCCTCATCTCTGACTCTTTTATAAGTTAATCAGTATCAGTGAGTCTAAGTATCTTTTAATCTAAGACCTTGTTACTCAAAGTGTGATCTGTAGGTCCCAACCCAGAACTGCAGAATCAGAATCCAACTCTAGCAAGATTCATATGCACATTGAAATATGCAAAGCTGTTATAAAAAATAGCTCCTTCATATCATAAAGATGTATTACAATCTAATATCCAAACTTCTATGGTAAAACTCAGGGGGTATTTCTATATAATTGAATCAAAGTCTAAATACTCACAGTGTGGTCTATGCAGCAGTTTTAGCATCACATGGGAATTGTTAGGAACCCAGCACCACAGCCCACCCCAGCAGTACTGTAGAAGAATCTCAGTTTTAACAAGATCTTCAGGTAATTTGTGTATATATTACAGTTTGAGAAGCAGGGCTCTAATTTCCCTTTCTAAAGAACTTCTTCACATGTGAAGCAAAAGATAATATGAGAGTATTCATTCATGCACACTATATGGAATATATCATGAATAAACTAAAATACACTGTTTTAACTTTTAACCTTAGTTTTCTTTGTTATGGCAGAAACAACATTATGGGAGAATAGAAAGGGCTTTACTCTATGGGGTACAATACTGATTAGGGATAGGATTTTTTGCTATTTTATAATAGGTAATCTTTCTTTTTAATAATAAAGTTTAAAATGATTTTGTTTCCTCAGCTCTGGTAGCCTTTTATCATTTGTTTGAAAGTAGTTTGGCCCTATCCTCACCCAGTAAGTTTTAGGGAACACCATCTTATTTCACAGACTATTTAATAACAGCAACTGGCAGAAAGGGAATAGAATTTTTTTTTTTTTAAAGATTTATTTATTGATTGATTGATTGATTGATTGCTATGTTGGGTCTTCGTTTCTGTGTGAGGGCTTTCTCTAGTTGCGGCAAGCGGGGGCCACTCCTCATCGCGGTGCGCGGGCCTCTCACCATCGCGGCCTCTCTTGTTGCGGAGCACAAGCTCCAGACGCGCAGGCTCAGCAGTTGTGGCTCACGGGCCTAGTTGCTCCGCGGCATGTGGGATCCTCCCAGACCAGGGCTCGAACCCGTGTCCCCTGCATTAGCAGGCAGATTCTCAACCACTGCGCCACCAGGGAAGCCCGGGAATAGAATTTTTACAAGACTTTAACAGGGATGTAATTCTTTTGTTTTCAGCACTTGCTGTACATGTAGTATATGTCTTCATTTTGAATTGTCCAGTGTATCCTAACACACTTAGTGCATTTAAATGAAGATAACTGTTTACACTGTAAGAAAATATAATTTGTCTTATTGCAACTTAACATGAACTAATGCTCATTCTGCACCCTGATGTTCACTTACTAGATTTCTTTTCCTGAATGTAAATGAGTGAGTGTATGTGTGTGCCCTTCATTACTGCCAGGGCTCTAATACTGAGTTCATAGCTGAAGAAATTTGTCCCCATCTATATCCCTGTGCGACCTCCTCTTAGATAAAAGAATATTTCCACTACCCCTGAAGTTTTCCTCTGGTCTCTTCTCTTTGATTAATTTTGCCTGTTCTTGTACATCATATATATAGAATAATACAGTATGTACTTGTTTGTGTCAGATTTATATATTGAATCCTTTTTGTTTAAACATTTAAAAAAAGAAACCGCAAAATTAAAAATAAAAAAGGGGAGAGAAGTTGACAAATTCTTCAAGAATCTAAAGCAATTCATTTAAAAAATATTTTGGAGCAGTTGTAGTAGGTTTATATTTAACAAAACTTCAATACTTTTCCCAAACACAGCCACAGAGGAAAAAAAAAACCCAACTATTTAGTAATATTAGTTTAAAAATCTATGAAATGTATTAAAAGTACTTAAGAACTGTAACTAAAGCACCTATGTCTAAACGTGATTTTTGGTATGAAAGAGTAACTTATTTACAGCTTATTTACATAGTTTTTTCAGTAAATGCTCACACTATCTCAATGAATAAGAAATATACTAACAGTGATGATTGCACTCTTAACTTTATAGATTTCTGATTAAAACTTCAACTTTTAATTCCAAAACAACTGATCATTTAATCACAAATCCAATAAATATTTCAATCATATGGACTGAAATTTCAGAATACAAAACTTTTTTACTGCTTCTATTTAAAATAATGGTTGTCCTATCTAAAAAAGTTTAGGTAAAATCATGGTAAAAAGTCTTCTCCTTTACAATTAGTCCAGCTGAAGTTTAATTAACTTCTGCAGAACAGTAATTAAAAATCAATTCACTTCTTCTGTGAGAACAGTAAATTTTAAAATTACAGTCTAAAAGAGATCAGTATTATCCTAAAAAAAAAAATTCACACAATTAACTTTGTTATGAATATAGAGGATTCAATTTGGCTAGTGGGAAATTCTTCACTTGGAAGCAACCTGTCCCAGTTCTGAAATCATTCGGTTAATAGAATAAGCAAGATCCTCATTATACTTGACACTAGATTCACTCTGAAATTACCAAATCTTTAGGTCTCAGACATAGTAGACAAAACGATGACTTTTACATTCCTAGAAAATCTTCTCAGACTCATTGCCCCTTGTTAGCCACAGAATCTACATTAATCAGTCAATCAATCAAGCATTATGCAGTCCTGAACTATGGGTCATAAAATTATAATCACTGCCAGAAATGATGGAAAGTGTTCCATAATGTAGTCCCTCAAAAGAAAGCAGAAATCTAAGCAAGGACACCAGCAACAAAACAGATGGCAATGCTTTTTCATGCCTACACAAGCCCTTCAGTGGCTTAATGGAGCAATATCGTATCAAGCAGTCACTTGAAAATGTACATTTACTCCTGGGTCTTCAGAATGAAAGCTAGATTGAAGTCACCTCAACTTAATAGTCTTAATATTGCCAAAATAACATTTTTTTAACTGACCTCTAATATTTTTAATGGTTTTTCTCATACCAGTGTCTTTCCTAGAGGGTGCCATTGTCTAAGAACTGAAACAACTTTAGGTTAACTCATCTAGCCACTCTTCTCTTTACTTCCTCTTCATTGTATTTTATAAGCAGAAAGAATAATATAGTTTGATGAATAACATTAACCAGCTTTCTCTCAGAATACAAAAAAAAAATGGTAAACATCAACTGCCTTTGATTAGACCTCACTGAAGGATTTTTCCTTTGAATTTGTGTTTATTTCCAAAGCACATGGAAAATATGTTCAATAATCTCCCTGCTTCAGCTGAAATTGATGACTTCATTTCCAAGTTGTCTTACAAGGATTAGTGCTCTCTCCTGTGACATGTGGTTTGGAGGCACTCTGAAGCAAGGCACCATTTCCATTGTCTAGCCAGACCCAGACAGAGGACTTGCATGATGTCTCTGCTGCAGTACAGCACGAAGACCCCTAGGATTATTAAATACCAGTGAAGTTTTAACACTGAATTGCTACTACTAAAAAAGTGTAAGGCTTTGGTAGCCAATGAGTTATAATTTTTTTAACTGAAAGGAAAAAATAATTAAAGGAAAAAATATAATTAAAATATAAGACTGTTTAGGCAGTCATGTAGACAAGGGTGGGCTGGAGGGAGTTGTCTGCTCCAGGTGCAGATAACAGAGGAATGGATTATCTGAAAGAACTTCTAAGCATTTATAACTACAAGCTGGTTGCTTTTTATTATCATCCTTCCCTGGCAATTCTTAATAATGTCAGTGATAAAATACCTCCCCCCACCCCCCCCCACCCAAAAAAAACCTCTTTGTTGATTTAAACAATTGCTGAGGGTACTACTGAATTTTCATTATATGCATATGAAATACAATTCCCTCTCTCTCTCACTGTATTTATTTTCTTGGGACTCATACATAGTGACAAAATGACGACTTTTACATTCCTAGGTAATCTTCTCAGACTCTTTGCCCCTTGTCAGCCATGAGATCTACATTAGTCAGTCAATAAAACAAGGCATTATGCAATCCGCCACTGTGGGTCAGAAATTATAACCATTGCCAGAAATGATGGTAAGTGTTCCATAATGTAGTCAAAGCACTTATTTAAATATAAATCCCTATTCTACCTTGACTTTAATCAGTGCTTCCTGTGGATTGTAGCATGTGGGAAAAACATACTCCCTAACACTTTCACTATCTTAAAGGGTTTGCAACTTACTACTTACTCTGATCTTTGGCAACTGTTACTTCCCAGTTACTTTCTCACATCCTGACAGTCATGAAGTAACCTCGAATTTGTTGAAGTCAAATTTCTACCTAGTGAGACTGTGACCTTACAATTTATTGTTCAAACCATGACACTTGTAAGACTAAAAGGTTTTTGTCTAAGAAGTAGATTTTATTATATTAATAGGCATATATAATAGTTTTATTGAAGCTATTTTAAAAACAAAATTTCCATAATAGCATCCTATTAAAAATTAAAAATCTTGGGCAAATGATAAACTGGACAACAAATGTCATCTGAGATTATATAAAATAAAATGGGGTAAAGCATCACTCTTTTCGTAACTCTTTTCATAACTTTCCTGGGTTTATAGAGAGCATTTTTAGATTAATTGTGGTTATTTAGATGGACTGATTTTTTGAACTCTTCTTTGGCAATTCACCCTATAAATAACCAGCCAACATATGGAAATTCTGGGCCTAGTGTCCTTTTAAACACATCTACAATTGTAGCTTCATTAAAGTTGACTTTTCTTGAGATGTGCTTCAGCTTATTAAAATGTATAATTTTCAAGTTCATTATTCATGGAGAAGTTCTTTGCTAGTTGTTTGGCATGTTAAAATATTAATTTCCATGTTCCATATAGAGAATACCATCAAAAAGTGTGATATAGATAATTTCACACTGAGAAAGAATGAGTTGCTTATAAACCTTCTAATATCTCAAAGACAATACTAGGGAGAGAAAATGATTTATTATTAGATAAAGAATTTCAGTTGAGTGAGTTTCAAACCCACAAAGCTAAAAATACCAGGTTAGAATTATGGACTATATGCTCATATATATATATATATTCTTTTTTTAAACAAGCTTTTTATTTTTTTTAAGGCAAATGATTGTTTCTAAAATTCCTGCAAACCAAAGAAGGCAACTGAAAACCACATAATGCTCTGTTGGCTCAAGTGTTACATCAAACCGAGTTATGAATGACCAGCACCTGAGTAAGAAAGAAAGAAGGAAAGAGAAAACAGGGAAATGCACAGACTGGGTGCAATGATCTCCATCCACACACCGGAGTTAAAACTTACATCCAAAAAAGCAAGTTAAATTCTCCTGCTGTGTCAAGAGTTGTTCCCTCAAGAAAAATGGAAAACAGTGCTTTCCCAGTTGTCTGTTTTAACAGATTTCTCCAATAATAATAGCAAGTAATTTTCATGTAATCTAACCCATCTTTAAGTTGCTACCCCATTCACTCCCTTAATGGCCAACTTGTATCTCCAAACAGATGTGACATAATTATCAGCTCCAAAGGATTGCTTCTCAACTGAGCCAACTGTATTTCCCCTCCTCTCTCTTTTAGATGCTAAAATTTCCAGCGGTCTCTTGAAGAGTTAATCTCACTGAGCAATTTGACAATTTCAGAAAATTGTCTCCATCACATCTAGCAAAACAGGATATATTTTACAGAGCATTTCACTTGATATCCCATCAATGAGAAATTCGTCATTGCAAAGATTTCAGAGGCTTTTTAATTTATATTTGGAACACACCAAACAGACTACTAGGTTCTGTTTCTTTGTTCTTTCTACTCCTTTCCTCCACTAATTGGAAAAGGACATAAACATTCCATTGCTGTTTTATGCACCAGTTGCATTAATTCAAAATGCCTCCAGAGGGGTAACTAAAACCAATATCCATTCCCTACATCCCAGCCCATGTTTCCCTCTTAGTCACAGTGGGTTGACATAGAGCAAGCTGCTGAGTCTCAAGAGTGTGTTCTCCTCATTCAGAGAGGAGGCAACAGACACAAGAAAAAGAAATGGCCCTGCTAGAACTGTTGATGGAAGAGTAGGGCAAAAAGAATTGCCACTGGTCCTCCTTGAATAAAGGCTTGTGGTTTCTTCATCACAGTAAGAACAACCCTGTATCCTCCTTCTGGAGAGAAAAGGTACCAAAGAACACAACTGCCCATGTCTCAATGTCGTGCTGGCAATATTGGACAATCCACTGGTACCCTGCTTTCAATATTTTTGGGGTACCAAATATTTTAGAGGGCATCCAGGTGGTATTATTTTGTTTTGTTTTGTTTTTCTGGTGACTTATAGGAAAGAAAGAGAACAAGAACAGAGAAACAGGAGAAAGCCTGGGCCGGGGGTTGGTGGGGGAGGGCTGAGGCATAGTCACTTATTATGTTTTAGTTACATGTGTAACCCAAAACATCTTGGGGCCCAGATTACAACTAAATAAGTACTTAAAAGGAATTCCACTCTTGACTTATATTTCTCAGAAAATATTTATGAGTGTGTTTGCCATCATTTTTGATATTTCTGAACACATGGAGGTATTGCATCTCTCCACCCACTTTGAAGTTAGGTGTAGCCCTGTGGTTGGTTCTGACCAAGGAAATGTCAGCTGAAGTGGCCTGGGTCCCATTTGGGTGGACACTTTAAGAGCTAGCACATGATTTGTCACTTGTCCTTTCCTTCTGCCACAGCAACTGGCATAGTAATTTGATGCAACAAATGGTGGCCACTCCATCACAGGGACTTCAGACTGAAGATGATATGGAGCACAGCACCTGCCAATCTACAGCGGAATTTGACTGCAGTGGAGCTTGACTGAGAAATATGCTTTGCATTAAGCCCTTCTGTCAATACCCAATTAAAACTACACCTTTGAAGTAAAACCTTTATGACCCTGAGTCCTCTCCCCGTCCTGGCTCCAGCTCTAGAGATGTCAGAAGTGTCATACTGAGTAATGTAGGAAAAAGAGACAAAGGTGGAAACAGCAACAAAGCCAGCCACATTATTTTCTCCCCGGTAAGCTTATGAGTCAGGGAATTTACAGACTACTTGAGTGAATAAAACTTTTATATTAGACTCTCCTAGCCTTTTAAAATTTTATGTTAAATGTTTGTTATTTAATATCTAAATGAGAAATATACTCCCGTGATTCAAAATTCAAAAAGTGTATACAGTGAAGTCTCTCTCCAACCCCTGATTCTACCAGCCCAGTCTTAACCCTCAATTCCTTTTTGTTTGTTTGTTTGTTTGTTTTTTAACATCTTTATTGGAGTATAATTGCTTTACAATGGTGTGTTAGTTTCTGCTTTATAACAAGGTGAATCAGCTATACATATACATATATCCCCATATCTCCTCCTTCTTGCATCTCCCTCCCACCCTCCCTATCCCACCCCTCTAGGTGGTCACAAAGCACTGAGCTGATCTCCCTGTGCTATGCGGCTGCTTCCCACTAGCTATCTATTTTACATTTGCTAGTATTTATAAGTCCATGCCACTCTCTCACTTCGTCCCAGCTTACCCTTCCCGTTCCCCATGTCCTCAAGTCCATTCTCTACATCTGCGTCTCTATTCCTGTGCTGCCCCTAGGTTCTTCAGAATCTGTTTTTTTTTTTTTTTTTTTTTTTTAGATTCCATATATATGTGTTAGCATACGGTATTTGTTTTTCTCTTTCTGACTTACTTCACTCTGTATGACAGACTCTAGGTCTATCCACCTCACTACAAATAACTCAATTTCCTTTCTTTTTATGGCTGAGTAATATTCCATTGTATATATGTGCCACATCTTCTTTATCCATTCATCTGTTGATGGACACTTAGGTTGCTTCCATGTCCTGGCTATTGTAAATAGAGCTGCAATGAACATTGTGGTACATGACTCTTTTGGAATTATGGTTTTCTCAGGGTATATGCCCAGTAGTGGGATTGCTGGGTCGTATGGTAGTTCTATTTTTAGTTTTTTAAGGAACCTCCATACTGTTCTCCATAGTGGCTGTATCAATTTACATTCCCACCAACAGTGCAAGAGGGTTCCCTTTTCTCCACACCCTCTCCAGCATTTATTGTTTGTAGATTTTTTGATGATGGCCATTCTGACTGGTGTGAGGTGATACCTCATTGTAGTTTTCATTTGCATTTCTCTAATGATTAGTGATGTTGAGCATCCTTTCATGTGTTTGTTGGCAATCTGTATATCTTCTTTGGAGAAATGTCTAGGTCTTCTGCCCATTTTTGGATTGGGTTGTTTCTTTTTTTGATATTGAGTTGCATGAGCTGCTTGTAAATTTTGGAGGTTAATGCTTTGTCAGTTGCTTCATTTGCAAATATTTTCTCCCATTCATACTCACGTATGCTTCCAGAGACTTTTACACTTTATTTCAGTGGTAGCATACTATATAAACTGTCATGTTAAATATCTTTTTAAAAAGAGACTGTGTAAATATGTGATAGCAATCTAAATCACTGTAATTTATCAGGGAAAGGGAAAATAAACCAATAGAACTTGATTAAAAGTTTGTGAGACAAGAAATAAAGTAACTTTCTTTTCTCTCCATATTCATCCAATAAATTGTCCGTGTGACTGATTCAATAGGAAAGAAAGGAGAAGGGACAAAAGCTGATATTTTGGAGATTTGGTCTGTGAAGTATGTTTCATGTACATTCATATAGCAAAGTGTCTGCTAACCTTTCAGGTAAGAGAGAAATGAACAGAGTTGGAGGGAAGAGGTTGTGAAAACAATCTTAGTAATAAAGAAGATATATAACTTAAATTCATTCAACAAAGAAAGGAAGTCATAGACTATAAATTTTATTTCTTTTTATTTATTTATTTTTGAATTGCATTCTTCGTGCCTTAGAAGAAAGTATCAACCTTAGAAGAAGTAAAACAGGCATAAATAGAAGCAAGAGAAACCCAAAGTATGTATATAACTCCCCCCCCCAAAATAGTGGCATATGATACACACTGCTGTACTTTTTAATATCTTTTAGAAAGGAGACTGTCTGGAACTACATGTCAAGACCTTAAGACTGCACAGTGCCAAGCAAAGACCACTAATTTAAGGGAAACTTAGCTCCACAGAAGAATCATGCAGCAGACCAGACCATGGCATGGAATTTTTCACAGACTGACATTTCCCTTGACCCAGCCTGAAAATCTAGTAGGGCCGGGGTTACTGTCCGGTAGCTGAAGAGAGACTGTGCAGCAAGCTGGTGCGGGCTTCTCTGCAGAGCAGCCTCAAGCCGTGGGAGAACGTTCAGAAGGCTTCATAGGGAGGCACAGCGGAGGTGACCTGGTTGGAGCACGCTGCTTCCAATGCAGAGGGCACTTTGCTGGCTTGGTTTCTTCAAGGAGCACACTGAGGGCCTCAGGCACTCTGCTAGGAATCTGCTGTGTGCAAGGCACGTCCACTGTCTCTCCCAGGCTGGCTGACTGCCGAGAAGACAGTTACTAAGCGAATAAGTGAAGAAGTGAATTTGGAGTTGGAAATTGTGCCAAGTGATTTGGTTTGGCAGAGGTTGGTCTTTGCTGTGGAAAAAGCATTATCTGTCCCAGGCTGTGAATGGAATGTGCCCTCTGTCTGGTTGGTCCACGTTACATCAGAGCATTTTTTCTAGGGCAGCTGGCAGTGTGAGAATGGGGGATGGGACTGATCAGTCTTGGGTGTCCCAGTGGGTTGTCTGGACTTGAACTGTTAGAATATCTTGGAAATTTTTTTTTCTTTTAATGGAGGTCTAGTTAATTTACAATGTTGGGTTAGTTTCAAGTGTACAGCAAAGTGATATATATATATATGTATATATATATATATATATATATATTCTTTTTCAGATTCTTGAAAATCTTAAAAAGAGGACAAACATTGTCCCTGAACTAAGAGCAAGAAACAGAAAGGAAACCCTTCTCTTTTATTCTTTCAAGCTACATGAGAAAACAGTGGCACATTTTATACACGTATAATAGAACTAATGCAAAAATGAATACAAATACAAATAGGAATAAAAATAGCCAAGATTTGGGGAGTGCTTGTGATGCTCCAGGCTCTGTTGTAAACTATTTCAGGCATGATCTCATTTAAGCCTCATGATCAGCCTACCAGCAAGTTAGGGCCAACCCCACGAATTCCACGTTGCAGAGGAGGAAACTAAGTCTTAGAGGTTAAGCCACTTGCCCAAGGCAGTAAAAATAGTAAGAGTGACTCTAAGACTTGGATTCAGACAAGAAAACATCTGCACATGGGCTTGTAATCACTAATAAGAGATACATAATAAAGATGAGGAAAGAAGATTTGGTAAAAGTTTACTTTCCTTTATTACAAGAAAAAAACAATGTGTAAAGACTATGAACTCTTTGCGCACACAGAGAATTCTCAGTATGACTTCCGTGATCCCTATCATTTTGTGATTTCTACCATCGTTGCTCATACGACAAGGGAGCATGCAAAGCTCTAGATGTCAGCAAAGATGTTAGCATTTTAGGCAGGACCGGTTTCTCACATATCTTAAATATCTTTACAATTCTATAGCCTATAATAGTATATAGAACCCATACCCAAACATTTGTTGTATTGGTTGTAATATCTGAATTCTCGAGAGAACAATTTGTATGGTAAGAAACAGAATTTAAAGGTCTCTACCATGTTCTTCTGTGTACTTGCTTAGACTCTGCTTCTTTTCCTTTAGCTTCTTTATACCTCATGGGCTGAATTTACAGATGTTTCAAATCAAAGTGATCTCTTCCTAAATGAATAAACTGCTGAAAAATAAAATAAAACCTCTCTAGAATACTGGATCCAGCTCAATTATCATGTAATGTTTTTTGAATTCCTTTGATAAATTTCTTATATTATGATTTTTATTAAAAATATCAGCAGCTTGTTTTTAAAAAGTAGAAAAACTGAGTTGTCCACATAATATCCAACATACTGTAAGCTCAAGGGGAGCAGGGTCATTCCTGCCTCATTTATCAATGTGTCCCTAGCACCTACAACAATGCTTAGCACATAATAAGTGTTTAATATATATTTGTTGAGTGAATTAATGAAAAATATCAGTAAAGAGAAAAACTTTGTGAATCACATAGAAATCTCTACAAATATTTACTTTTATGTGTAGTTCTGTTTTTGTTAAAATGCAGCAAATTTACATACTTATCCCCTTATTACGCGTGTAGGAGAGTTGAGTACTTTAATTCAACAGATTTTGAAAGAGAGATGTTGGCACACATACCAAGAATACAAGATTATATGAATTTATTCTTTTCTGATTAAGCACTTGATGGTATTTAAATGAAAGAAATACATCCAAAAATTTATTTTAGATAGACCATAGACTTATACATAAAAAGCAAAACTATAACGCTTTTAGAAGAAAACATAAGAAGAATATCTGTATATCTGTAACTTACTGGTAGGCAAAGGTTTTTGGGGCAAGACACAGAAAAGCAATAACTATAAAAGGAAAAAAATGGATAAATTGTACTTCATCATAATTAAAAACTGCTCATCAAGAAAATAAATAATACAGCCATGGAATCAGAGAAAATGTTCACAAAACATATCTGATAATGAACTCCTATCCAGAATACAGAAAGAAATCCTTCAACTCCATCATAAGAAACACAAACAATCCAATAAAAACAGGGAAAAGATTTGAGCAGACACCTTACAACGGAAGATATGCAAATGACTAATAAGCATATGAAAAACCAAGATGGGGTGCTAGGTCTGCTACTGCTACTGGAATACCATTGTTTAAATGATTAGTGGACAGAACTAAGAAGCAATTTTTTTTTTTATATCATGAGTTGATATTTCTAATTCAAATGTAACATTATAGCATTTTTCCCTACTTGATTTCATTTTATATATGTTATGTGAATTTAAATAAGAACCAAAATACTCTAAATTTTATGGACCAGAGTATAGAAATATGGGTCTCTGCTACATGACGACCTTCTTTACCTTCTCTTCACTGAACACCTGATACAAAGTATCTGGCACTGACTCTGTACAGTCATACCTCCTTGCATTGCATTTCACTTTATTGCCTTTTTACAAATTGAAGGTTTGTGACGGCCCTGTCTCGAGCAAGTCCTATAAGCGCCATTTTTCCAACAGCATTTGCTCATTTTTTGTCTCTGTGTTACATTTTAGTAATTCTCACTGCTTTTCAAACTTTTTCATTATGATTATATTTGTTATGGTGATTTGTGATCAGTGATCTTTGATGTTACCATTGCAAAAAGATTAAGACTCATCGAAGGCTCAAGATGATGGTTAGCATATTTTAGCAATAAAATATTTTTAAATTAAGGTATGTAGGTTGTTTTTTAGACATAATGATATTGCACACTTAATAGACTATAGTATAGTCTAAGCATAACTTTCATTTTAAAGATTTTTTTGATGTGGACCATTTTTAAAGTGTTTATTGAATTTGTTACAATATTGCTTCTGTTTTATGCTTTGGTTTTTTGGCCATGAGGCATGTGGGATCTTAGCTCACCGACCAGGGATTGAACCCGAACCCCCTGCATTGGAAGGCGAAGTCTTAACCACTGGACAGCCAGGGAAGTCCCTAAGCATAACTTTTATATGCACTGGGAAACCGAAATTTTTCTGTGATTCACTTCATTTCAAATTTGCTTTATTGTGGTGGTCTGGAAGCGAATCCGCAGTATATCTCCAAGGCATCTCTTTCTGTATATCTTTCTGGCTTCCTTATGACACTAACAAAAATTGCATAGCTGTTTACTTCCCCCAGTGTAACTCCTGCTCAATGTTTTGTTTTCATATTGCATTTGTGTTTGACAGGCCAGGTGGATAGAGGAGAAAGCATCTCTCCATGACACATACAAAAGAAGGAAGCAGGAGAATATTATAAAAAAGCAATACTTGTATTTTTCTCCGAATCATTTTTTTTTCACCCTTACCTGAAATAGCCCATAAGTTCCTAAGTTATTGTAAGTCTTACTCATTAGGGTGGTCATAGTAAAATAGTTTTTCTCTGAATGAAAATCACATACTGGTTCAAAATTCAAAGAACATACATCTTGGCTTGTGGGTAGATTTTGAAAAGCTCACTACTATCACTCCATCAGCAGAATGAGTCTTATTTTTCTCATGGGTTTTCAACCCTGATAAGTGGTACAGGAAGGTTTGTAGATAATCTGATCAATTTTTATATGGCATACACTCAGAAGAATGAAACAAAGTCCGGAATGTTAGCTTTCACAAGGATCTCTGCTGCGCTTCGGACCCATGTAACCACCACCACGTGAAAAATCTGGGATCAACTGCTAGAACAGGAGAGACCATGGGAAGCAGACACAAAACATCTCAGTTGAGGACACCCTCGGCCAACCTCGAACTGATCTGGAAGCTGAGAATTTGCTCCAACTGAGATCAACTTAGCCCAACCTCGATCAGCAGAACCAGCCAGCTGAACCTAGCTGTACTGCAACCAGCTGAAATACGAGCCTAAATAAAGAGTTGTCTTAAGTCACTAAATTCTGAGGTAGCTTGTGATGAAGTAAAAGCTCACCTACTGTCCATGAGTTGGTCACTATTACAGTGTCATATGTCCTTTGTAATGCATCACAAACTGTGACTATCCTCTTTATTGGATATTTCTTCCCCTTCAGAATGTAATCTCTATAAGGGCAGAGACCTTTGACAACCTTATTTTACCACGTGTCCCAAGGTCTTAGAAGAGTTCATACTTATTAGTTGCTCAATAAATATTTGTGGAGTGAAAAAATGTATCTATTTCATGGAATTATTTTGAAGTTTAAATAAAATAACCTATAAAATGAATATTTCAATTCTTGGCATTTAGCTTACTATAAGAATAGATGTTTGTTGTGGACTTTAAGATAACCTAAAAGATAACTAGTGACCAAGAAATTTAAAAAAAAATGCAGAAAGTCACTATCACATAAAAAGACAAATGAGGACCTTAAGTACTTGTGAAAAATATTATGCCCTAGATGAGCAAATGAATGCAGTGATTAAAGAGAAACACTCCCTAAGAAATAAGGCTAAAAGTCTGTAGTTAATGAGCTTCTTGCTTTTTTACTATTTATTAACTGATTTTAAAAATTCATGAGGCATTCAGATATTTTTCCATACTTTATTTAACTTTATTTATTTATTCAAACATAGTCTGTACCTTTACCAAGAAAAATATCTTAATCTTATTGGGGTTTTTTTTTTGATCATTCACACAGATAATCATCATAATAATCAGTAAGTCAAAGTAATGCATGGATCTACATAAAATCATCTGAAACTATAATCCAGCAGTCACAACCAATCCATTTTATGGTCAAGTGCATGGTTAAATCTTTTATAATTAATTGGCTTCTAATTGCTGTGAGCAGCCTTCAAAAACTAAAAAGAAAATAAAATCTTTGTCTTGTTTTTCAGAAAATGCCAAGATATGATGGGTAATTTGGATACTAATTTTCTCCTCAAAACATATTTAATAATTGTTGCCAGAATTGTATTCAAAATATTATCTTCTAAATTACTTTCCAAAATTACTTTTGGACAGACGGTATTTACCTGAACCCTCATATACCATTTTTAAGTTCAGTAACAAATATCATATGGGTGTTTCAAATATTCAACAATGCATTTAATAAATTAAAATACTTAAAACATTTTGCAATTAATATATGGGCAGCAGGTATATACAAAATAAGATGCAGATTTGCTATTTGTTTCCAAATTTCAATGTTTTTTTCTACATAAAATGCATGACCCTAAATAAAAATTTTGTAGATCTTTTCCTTCATTTCCAAGCAATTAAATTCATTAGCACATCTAATGTATGATTATTTATCACATTCCTCAGACACACATATATTATATATAACATTCCCTGTAATTGAAATAGTCCTTTACAACTTTATGTCAAGCAAGCTTCTAATATCTTCAAAGTAGTTCAGACCTAGTACATAGAGACCCCATACAGGCTAGTTTATGTAAGTCTCTTACTTCTGTGACTCAGTTCTTTTATCTGTAAAAGATATTATCTGTTGACTAACCTTCAGCATTATTATAAAAATGAGCATGAAGGCTAATTTTTGAAGCATCAATATGAGTGTGAAAGTTTGGTACTGAACAAAAGACTATATTTTGTGGAGTTCATGCATTAACTTAGGGTCCACTTTACCACAGGCTTTGCCTGACCAATTGCCAAGTAACATCAATGTAGACAGCATTTAAAAATGTCCTTAGTCAACTCTGTGCCAAAAAGTACCCCTGGAAGAAAATCTACTTTTATAAGTGGCTTTAAGGTGTAGTCTGTTGACACTGTCCATCAGCTTCTCCTTAGAAGGCCCACAAGAAAGACAGAACTGAGACAATCTCTAGTTACTAATCATGGCAAAGTTGGGATACATCTGAATGACCCCACATTGTTGAAGAGTAAATTCTCTTTAAATGCTGTAAGTCTGGGACAAATCTTCACGGCAGTGTAAAATACAAACCTCTTATTTGTTCATTCACAGTACACATTTATTATATGCCAGCGATAATACTTGGCACAGAAAACAAAGCAGGAAGTGAAAAAGCAATGTCCGTGCTCTGTTACAGCTTACCTCCTTCAGAGGACAGACAGAAGACAAGGAATAAAACCTAGTAAATATAGATGATAATATCCTACTGTGATAAGTATTCTGAACAAAGCAAACCATGGAAACCCAAGAGTGGTTGGTGGGAAAAGACTCTATTACTTTGAAGAGAGTGATCACAGAAGGCTCTTCAGGGAAATAATATTTCGCTGAGCTGGGAAGATCTGGAAAAATTGCAGAGAGAATGAAACAGCATATACAAAGGCCCTGAGGTAGGAAAGAAGTTGGATTTTGAAGCCAATGCAGGTCAGTGGCAAGATTGATAAGAAAGGCAGGTAAGGCCAGACCAAGTAGAGCCAGATCACATTTTATGAATATCAGTTCTGCTCCAAACTCCAGCTGAGCTGAGATAGCAGGGTCTGAAACCAAAATGCTACATTTTGACTCCATTAGTTACTGGTTTACCGTGTCTGAGACCTTATTTCCTTAAGTATAAAATAGACATAATGATAACCCTTATTTAATAGGATTGTAATGAGATTAAATGAATTTATGCAAGTGAAGGGCTTAAAATGATGACCAGCTATAATAAGTGCTCAATATTCTCAGTTCATTGTTGTTGATGGTGCTCTTTTCCTTCTGTTCATGGATTCATAACTCTTCCTCTCCTCCATAAGATTTTTTTAAAGATTTTGAACTAAATCTCAGGTGAAGAAAAAAATCTCAGAGTAGCATAAAAAAAGAGAAAGGGAAAAAGAAAACTAATATTTATTGAGTATTAGATACTAAACACCATGTTTGGTCTTCTCACGTATTGTGGTATTGTGGCTCAATCATTATCATAAGAACCTTATGACATAGGTAAGTAT
Source organism: Eubalaena glacialis (assembly GCF_028564815.1). Lineage (NCBI taxonomy): Eukaryota > Metazoa > Chordata > Mammalia > Artiodactyla > Balaenidae > Eubalaena > Eubalaena glacialis. The sequence goes on along the minus strand of NC_083728.1, from coordinate 41,880,009 downwards.
CATCTGCATTTTACAGATCAGGAGACTGAAAGTCAAAAGTTAAGTTACTACTCAAGGTCCAAAAGAATCTAGTAGTAGAGCTGGTATGTAAACCATAGGATGTAGAGATGGAAAGAAGGAAGGGATGGAGGGATGAGGGAGGGAGGGAGGGAGGGAGGAAGGGAGGGAAGACGGAAGGGCAAGCGAGCAAGTTAGGGGGAGAGTAAGCAACTTGTTTTGGAGGGAAAAGAATTACAGAACTCTTTGAGCAATGAAGAAGGAAGTAGAAATTTACACACAAAAAAATTGACAAGGGGAGCATTTTGACACATTCAAAGAACACCAAGAATTACAGACTGAGAAAAGCCTATTTTCTCTCCTCTCTTAGTTCCTAAAGTACTTCCTTCACTCTGGCAGCTGGCTTTTGTTTTCTGATTTAAGAGCAGACTAGATTCTGAGATGAAAGAAAATGTTCAAGTATTTAAAATACATTACTAATTTTAAAATATTGTGATGGATCCTGGCATTTCCCCCACTACAACAATACAAGACCTATCTTGTCTAGAATACATTCTTATGTAATTTGAGTTAGTTTCCTGGTAATTATTGTCTTAGAATTCCTTAAAGACATAATAATTCAACCCAAAATACCTCCAAACATCTACCGAAAAATCTAGAGAAAAAGAAATAGAAACGTTTAAAAAGCAGAAGGAAAACAATGCTCCAAAATGTTTTCTTATAATCTTCTAGTTTATCAAATGCTCAAGACATTATTATTAATTCATTTTCAGAATCTTCTAAAGTGGAAATGCAAACCAAGGTAAGGACTACCTGAGGTTCACCTTTTAATCATGCCAAAACAAGCAGCACTCTGAAAACTTTACAAGAAATGAAGTATTAAAAGCTTCCCATTTGCTAGGTCTGAAAATCATACAGAGATTTAATAACTTTTCCAGAGACCAAAAATAAACCAGAGCCCTTCATCTACCCTAAATAGTGCCACATTTGGAACCTGCCATAAAATCAAACCATTAGTTAAAATCTAGTGATGTATGATCTTGGAATTAGACAAAAATTAAATTCATTTAATTTTGTTCTAAATTCAGAAATTGTTTTTGGAATATATATATTTTAAAGTTAGTGTTCATTTTTTACCACTTTATCTTCCAAGCAATAGAACAAGTAGTGCCCTTGATGACCAGAAAGTTTGAGAAATCAATGAAAGATGAGTGACACATAGGATTGATTGAAACAGAAAATCGTAGTGCATGGGTAGACTTTTACAAAAGAAGAGAGCTGCCCATGAGTGTTCACACCTCAAAGGTGGCAGGTATAGGTGCAGAAGAGGATTTGGGGACCATCATTGGGAGTTATTCACATCAAACTCATTTCAATGATTACTTCCTGGGAAAGAAAGAGATTGGAGATAAGAAGATACCAGGGGAATTTTATTTTATTTGAGTTGTTTGACTTCTTTACAATGAAAATGCTGTCATTACTCATGTATGTATGTAATTAAAAATAATTCAAGAAATAAACAGAAAAAATGAACATATATAAAATAATCTTTATGTTATAGAAATTGAGGAATGAAAACAAATTTCCAAATTCAAGACTAAGTCATTACATGAAAAAATCTACCTCTGGGAATATCTGTGCTTAGATTTAATCCTATTATGTATTCCAAGGCAGATATTCTTAGTTCCTGACTTAAGTCTACATTATAATTCAAGCCCAAGCCCAGAGGAAATGCATCATTTTCCCCCATTTTATCACACTGAAACTATAAGCTGCTAAAATTATTCCCTAACATAGGTACAGGTGGAAATCTGACTCAAAACAAAAAAACAAAAAACAACAACAACAAACAACGCAAATATTTCCTGCTTAAATTACTTACCATTATGCCATGTTATTTTTAAAAAGGTAAGAAAAGACAGTTATGCCAAACATGTCCATAAAACTTTCTTTGATGCAAACTTACAAAAGACCTATTTGAACAGTTTATCAACATCACCAGAATTCCTTTTGGAAGATACAGTTAGCTATTCAAACTACACAAAAGTGAGTGACTCATACATGCAGTTAAATACGTTCTTTACACGACAGGAAGGCTGTTTTCAGAATCCTAAATAATGGAATTCTACATAAGTCAATAGGAAGTGGGCAACAATTGTTTAAAAGAAAAACAAACAGAGAGGTACTGGTTGGATAAAAATGGTTGGCAAAGCAGCTATTCATTAAAAATGAGCAGGTTTGCTAGTGTCAACTACGAATTGGCATTTTCCATTGGCATTTGCCATCTACCTCTACAAGGATTAAATCATGCACTGCTGCAGCTGCTGACTTTCAACACCCCCTGAAAGGAGTTCAGGTGGAGAGCAGAAATGAGGCATTCTTTGCTCTGGGAAAAACTGGCAGAACAGGTCTCCAGATAGTTAGGTATTTTCAGGAGCCAATTTTATGAGCCCAATTCTTGTATCTCCTCATATCTAGAAAAGCACTAAAATCCTTCATGGTGACGTCTGCTCCTCGTGACTAGCAGTAACCCACATGAGACTAGCAGAAACTTTCTGTAAAAAAAAAATATGTGCTCAGTTTCATGTACTCCCCCTTCACCAAAATCACATGTATACTGACCTTCCCCCCTGCCTCTTTGGAGCAGTTTCTCAGAGCTATCTGGGATGCTCTCTCCCAGGCTGCAGTCCTCATTTTGTCCCAAATAAAACTTAACTCGCAACTCTCACGTTGTGCATTTTTTTAAGTCGACAGTAGTAAATGATGTGGCCAAGATAAATAATACAGTTTGGAGACAACTTCTTTAGCCCACCAGACTTTGAACCAAGAATATGTACTGATTTATAAATCAATTTAGTTATTTCTGCTTCTAGTCAGAATGGAGTAACAGAGATCAAAATAACCCTCCTACCTGAAACAACAACGACGGCTAAAATGTATGAAGCTACTCTTTTCAAGACACAGAACATCAAATCACAAAGAACAGTGATCTCTGGGTGATGGTTAAACAAATGAGGTGAGTCCTACATGTGACCCAGCTATTGTCTAGAGAGAGTTGGCAGTCTGAGGTTCGGAGAGAAGGAACCCAGGCAGATTCCAGGGATTCCCTGAGGTGAGGAGGTGGAGCTGAGAATTTAGGCAGACTAAGTCAAGAGGACTGGAGAAGAGAGAGCTGCAGAGAGAAAGAACTCTGGAGAGACAAAACAAAAAGGTTTTGTCTCTGTAATAAGAAATACTTAACAGTAGGTTGAATGAACACTGCTGTGGTCTAAAAAGAGCTTAAATGCAAGACCCACAAGGACTAAACAGTTTCTTAGTAACTTAATTGTGTCCAGAACAAAGCCAAAGCCATTGGAATAGAAAAATATCCAGTACCCAACAATGTAAAATTCACAATGTCTGGTATCCAATCAAAAATTACCAGATTTTCAAATAAGTAGAAATATAGAATACATAATGAGGAGAAAAATCAAGCAATTGAAACTGACCTAGACCAGATGCAAATGTTAGAATTAGCATACCAGGACATAATAAACAGTTTTCATGACTCCATTACACATGTACAAAATGTTAAGTAAAGACATGGAGGATATAAAAAAAGACCCAGTCAAACTTCTAGAAATAAAATTACACTAGTGAGATGAAAAATCTTCCCACAAAGGACACTTGAAGCCCAGATGGCTTTCCTGGTGAATTCTACCAAACATTCAAAAAAGAAATAATACCAATTATTTACAAACTCTTACAGAAAATTAAACAAAAATTGAATGCTCCAACTCATTTCATGAGGCCAGCTTTACCCCAGTGACAAAATCAGACAAAATCATGGGAAAAGAAAATTGTAGATCGGTATCCTTCATCAATATAGATGCCAATTTAGAAACAAAATTTTAGCAAACTGAATCCAATAATATATGCAAAAAACAATACTGAATGATCAAATGAGTGTTTTATCCCAGGAATACAAAGGTGGTCTTATCTTTTGAAAATTAATCAATGTAATTCATCATAATAACAAACTAAAAAGAAAAATCATATGCTCATCTCAATGGATGCAGAAAAACATTTGACAAAATCCAACATACATTCCTGATAAACACTCTCAACAAAATAGGGATTTTCTCACTTAGATAAAGAGCATCTATGAAAAGCCTACAGGTAATATCATATTCAATCATGAAAATATAAACACTTCCCCTTTAAGATCAAGAACAAGACAAATGGATCCACTCTTGCCACTACTATTCAGCATTGTCCTGGAAGTTCTAGCCAATGCAATAAGGCAAGGCAATCAGATTAGAAAGGAAGAATGACATGACTGTCTCTGTAGAAAATCCAGTGGAATCTATAAAAAGTTATTATAACAAATAAACAAGTTTAGCATAATTGTAGTACTCAAGATCAATATAAAATTCAATTTTATTTCTATAAATTTTATTTCTGTATATGGCAACAAATAACTGAAAATTGAAATGAAAAAAGTAATAGCATAAAAACATGGAATATTTAGTGATAACTTTGAAAAAAAAAAAGGTTCCAAAATCATGTACACTGAAAACCATCACTGAAAGAAATTAAAGAAGAACTAAATAAATGGGAAGACATACCATGTTCATAGGTCAGGTAACTCAGTATTTTTTAAACAGTAAATGTTCTCTAAATTCATCTATATGTTCAACATAATCCCAATCAAAATCCAAAATTCTTTGTAGAAATTGACAAAATGATTCTGAAACTCCAGACTCTGGCTGAATGACCAAAGAGATTGCACGGCTGAACCACTAATGTCTCTTTTGCAAGAAAATGGATTACATTGCTTCTCTTACATATCAATATTCAAAGCAAGACATATGTTCCATCCTTACAGCAATGGGGCATGAAGGATAGTCCTTTAGAATGGAGGGGCTCGATAGGGAAGAACAGATGGAAGGGGCCGCAAATATTTTGACAATAATTCAACCCACCACAGTACTAGAGTCCTCTCTTGCCTGGTTCAAGGCACTTTATATAGTGCTCTAACTGGATTCCTTTTATCTTACCTCCAGAGATGACTGGATCACTGTGAATGAGCCCTCAGATACCAGCAAGGAAGAAACACTCTTAGTCAAATAAGCCAAATATCTACCCCAATGGAATCACTGGGGCCCCAGAACATCCTAGAGAATCCCAAATCTGCAGAGAAGAAAGAGTTCCTCTTTAGATTCAGATGTGGAAGGTTCCAGGGTGAACATGATCACCCTAGAAAATTCTCTTTGAAACCAATACTTCCCCAAAGTGACAGCTTTTTAGAATTATCCTGGTACTCTGACTAGCTGCACTGCATCTGTACTCTGGCCAACCTTAGGTCACCAGGACCCTACCAATCCATGGCTTGGACCCACCAGATCTCTGGAGGCAGTTATGGTTTTCATCACTTCCCTCCACCAAACCATAACTTGCTACAACATAAACATCTTGAAAAACCTACTAAATCAAAGATACCTTTTGGTAGTGTATATATGTCCTTGCCACTCTCTGACTTCGTCCCAGCTAACCCTTCCCCCTCCCCACGTCCTCAAGTCTATTCCCTATGTCTGCGTCTTTATTCCTGTCCTGCCCCTAGGTTCTTCAGAACCTTTTTTTTTTTTTTTTAGATTCCAAAAAATGTGTTAACATACGGTATTTGTTTTTCTCTTTCTGACTTATCTCACTCTGTATGACAGACTCTAGGGCATGGACATATATACACTACCAAATCGTAAAATATGTAGCTATTGGGAAGCAGTCGCATAGCACAGGGAGATCAGCTCCATGCTTTGTGAACACCTAGAGGGGTGGGATAGGGAGGGTAGGAGGGAGACGCAAGAGGGAGGAGATATGGGGATGTATGTATATGTATAGCTGATTCACTTTGTTATACAGCAGAAACTAACACAGCATTGTAAAGCAATTATACTCCAATAAGGATGTTAAAAAAACAAACAAACAAAAAGATACCTTTTGAACTCCAAGAATTTAGTGGAGGAAGGGGGTAAAAAGAAAAGGTGTGCCACCAAGTTATGCGTTCTACAAAATGAACAGTTGTATAAAGATATGAAGATGTTTTCATTTCCCATGACTGTTTATTTTTCTAGGTCATTCAGCTGAAATATTTTAGTTATGTAATACTAATCTTAACGAGAAAAATAATGTTCAGTCTCAGCAGAGCTTTCCTCAGAGTTCCCTTTGTACTTTGCTCATTCCCTTGGTAAAGTCATACCCTGTGTTCTGCCATGCTATAGACAGGTCTGGTGTACATATGTTTACTTATAAGTTATTTACAGGTCTGAGCTCACCCTCAACTACCGTGCCACCCCATCCTTTCCCCAGAATAGATTGTGCTGTCTTCTTGGGAGTAGGATCCATATTCTACTACCCTGGGTTACCAGTCCCTACCAGAGTGTACATACTTTTAAGGTACTCAATGAGTACTAAACTATTTCATGCTGTAAACTCTGCTTATCAGAACCACATAAAATGAGGTATTGTATTTAGGAAAATGTTTCCTAATCTCCATTTGTCTTCTTAACATGCCACTGCTGAGATTAAACAGGACTATGAATCTTCGCCATGTTATAATTTTCATAATATAAACCATCAATTAAATGTTGATCTCTATGACAACACTGTCCAGAACAGAGTCATTAAATCTAGGAAATTTACATAGATACACTGAATTTCTCTATTTGGAATTTTACTATGTTTAATGGCAAACAATATAGCTACCAAATGCAGTTCGATAAATTTTGATACTATGTTATGATGAGGAGACAGACAAATTCTAAAAATGCCCATTGGTTACTTACAGAACAATGAAGTTTTAAATGATCTGGGCGGGGGGTCTAGCTGAGAGCTGGGTGCGCCAGCCTAGAGAAAGGGATGTGGACCGGGCACCAACACATTTGTTGTTAAAAACCCCACCTTCCGTCTATCACAGTGCTGTTTATAACAGTAAGGAACTATCAACAGTCTAAATCTTTAATAAACATCTGCATTGAAATATAGTGTAACTGCTCAAAACAAGGCTTTACATTGTTTTATCATAGAAAATATCAAACATATGAAAGTATACGGAAGAAGCACATTAAGATCTCGTAAGTACTCACCACTCAACCTTAACAAATATCACCTAAGTGCTAGCTTGTTTTATCTAGATATCCTTCACTGGCTTGACTCCCCTTCTCTGATTATTTTGAAGTAAATGTCAAACATATTGTTTCATCATAAATACTAGTATAAGATTTTTGAAGAATTTATGATGAAAGGTCAAATTTTTTTTTGTTTTCAATGAAAACTCAAATTACAAAAATCTATATCAAATATTATCCCAATTACTTTTATGTATATATAGATCAATAAAGGAAAAAATTGGTGTTAATAGACCAAATTTTTAAGAGGGGATTATCTGAGAATTCTGAGTTCATATTTGTTTGTATTTTTCAAATTTTCTACAATGAATAGGTCCTTCATAGTCTGCCCTCAAATGTTTCTACAAAAATAAATATGTGTATAAATTATACCTTAAGAAAGCTGTTTAAAACATAAAACGGTTATCTTTAAAACACATATATATGTAATCTAAAAAAAAAAAAAGTCATGAAGAATCTAAGGGCAGGGCAGGTCAGGTCAGGAATAAAGACGCAGACCTACTAGAGAATGGACTTGAGGACGCAGGGAGGGGGAAGGGTAAGCTGGGACAAAGTGAGAGAGTGACATGAGCATATATACACTACCAAATGTAAAACCGATAGCTAGTGGGAAGCAGCCGCATAGCACAGGGAGATCAGCTTGGTGCTTTGTGACCACCTAGAGGGGTGGGATAGGGAGGGTGAGAGGGAGGGAGACGCAAGACGGAAGAGATATGGGGATATATGTATATGTATAGCTGATTCATTTTGTTATAAAGCAGAAACTAACACACCATTGTAAAGCAATTATACTCCAATAAAGATGTTAAAAAAAAAAATACTCCACCTTCTTCAGGCCAACCTCTGAAATGGGTTATCTAGTGAAACAAATAATTTCATCAAAATGTCTCTTTTATCTAAACAGATAGGCCTTGGGTTGCTGTAGAAATTCTCTGAGGAGCTTAAGAAGAGACCCGACCTGGAAGTTCCACATGTCCGCTTGTCCCCTCCCTATCTGATTCAAACCAATTAAGAAAGACTTGGTACCTGTCCTGTGTTGAAAATTCCAGTCATCCTAGAGGAAGAAGAAGACAGCCAATCCCATATTACAAAGTAGTTCTTGCAAACCCTTCTAAACCTGAGTCATCATCACAGATGATTATTGCAAGGCAAGTGCTGATCTCCTGGAGGAGGTCCAGGACAAGAGTATTTGGAGTTATTTCTATGTCTTCTGGAAGCATTGATAAAGGTGTAGCTGGAAAACCTCCACTCCTTACTTCCAGAAATCCAACCAAGAATGGCCAAACCAGTACCCAAAGGGAAAAAAAAAAAAAATGTTATGCAAGACCTATTTTGAAAATTTTAGGATTTACTCACAAAATATCTCCAACATGTCTTGTATAAGTATTTATACTTAAATTTAAAAATACACATATATGAACAAAGAAAAAAATAACTTAAGAATAGCAAGGACTCCATCTTCTGATTCTATCTTGTAACTGGATAAGCCTTTGAACTCACACACACACATATCCACATGTACACAAAGTCACATGGCTCATTTGTAATATGAGAAAGAGGGAAATGTTAGGAAGAATTTGTGAACTTAAAGCAGTTGAAACGTTTACATTTCTGTCAAGATGTCTGTTGTTGTATATGTAACAAGATTTCTTTCCATGTAGAGTTTAGAGGGCGAGGACTTCGTGAAATAGCAAACCTGATGTCAGTTGCATCCAGTCCTGATTAGGATGCAAAGATCTATTTCTACTGTTCACATCAGAATTACAAAAGTGCTTAGAAGGCGCTTTGATAGAAAATGTTCGTAAACATATACCATTTCTCTTTTACATACCTGCACAAGGGTCAGCAACTCAAGAAGATTTTGGGATAGGAGCAATTGAGAGGAAAAAAATGAAAAATGCATTTACTACATGACTATTTTATCTTTCTGAATCTCAAATGTTTTTCCAACTTGAAAGATTAAACTAGGAAAGTAACTGTGGCATTGGACAAATGTATAGATTTGAATGGGTTAGAATAACAGATCCCTGAGATACTCGGTTGGAGTTTGCCTTTTTTCTGCTTTAACTGTCCTGAATAGATTAAGATTCTTTTTAACTAGCGGACAAGGACAGCTTGATCAACTAACGTGCTTCCTCGTGTGGTGGCTAAATTATAGAGTTAGAATAGCGATGTCCAGATTTTGCAACCGCCAGGACATTGAGTTTCATTCATTCATCCAACAGATAGTGAGCACTTAATTATGTGTCAGGCACTGGTTTAGGTTTTGGAGACACCGTAGTGGATAAACCCCCCCACAAAATCTCATTTTTATGGAGTGTACATTGCAGTGGTTTGTTCAAAACAGGTTAGACTATATTATTTAATTTCATAACCAATTTCTGTGTTCCCAGAAAATCATTCAGAAACTCAAAGTAATGGGTATATAGACACCATCAAGCTACTTCTCCGTTATTCATTCCTATGGAGAATGGAAGTTTCATTTTTATTATTCATCAAAAGAAGCATCCTTCTAAATATGCCACTATTGACAAACATCAGGACTAAAAGGCTACAGTTCCTTGAGTATTTTACATAGAAGGTCTTTGAGAGGACTTTAATAAGCATCATCTGATTGACTATTAAGTGCTCATTGTATTGGATTTGATCAGCAAATTAGATGTGATCCCAGTCTGTTACCATCTGGGAGAACTGTACATCTTTCAAAAACATGTTTAGTTTATGCCATAACAGTGAATAATAAATAAGTTTACTTGCTTATTACAAAGTAACTGATGGAGAAGTAGATGATGTAAAAGGTTTGGGGTAAAATGGGGAAGCCAGTTAGAGAAGATGGATTTGTTATAGATAATAGCAATAATTTGAGCTCCAGTATGAACAATCAAAATCTTAACTGTATTTGGCACCTATTCCATAGTGAGTCAGTTCACACTGACTCTTCCTAAATCCAAGTCATATGTCCTCATTTAGAAAGCCATCTGCATTACCAAGCAGCACATCATTTATTTCCAAATGATGAGCATTTGGAAATAGCATTTAGCCACTTTTAAGAAATAAATAACAGTACACAAAAACTTCTTATAAAAGTCTACAACTAATTGCATTTCCAGTGGAAGCAATGACTGTTTTGGTCTAACCCATATAAATAATCCACTTCAATGTTTCTTTTCTGGTTTTTAATATCAAAACCACACAGCGAGTCTTTGCCAGTTACAAAACCATCATTATTTAATATAAAACAAAAAAACAATATACCATACAAGTCACCTACAGTTAAAGACAGGAGAGGTATAAACGTGGTGAGTCAGGTACTTAATTGGGAATCTAAGAGTGCTCTAAAACACATTCTTAATGAAAGCACTAAAATATCAACAACAAAAATCAAAACAAAAGTCTCCCCATTATAGATGGCTAATCTGATAAGAGACTAAAGTGTGAGAAAGTAGACTAATTTTCAGTTAGCTAAAATGCAATGGCCTGGGGGAAACCACCCCTACTAGAACATTTTGCTGAGTTAAAAGTACATATCCTCCAAGTTTAAGACAATAGGTGATTATTCAAGCCTGTGAAAACTCTGAGAGCATAGGTTTAAGGGACAGCGAGGGAACTGGGTAGGACAGAAAAAAAAGGCAAGCAACAATGGCTTTCTCATTGGCCTTGAAATGCTTTGGCATTTTATTTTCAGTATAAAGTGCTCCAGAGATTTTTATGCCTACACTGAAATTAACTTTTCTAACTCCACCCAGATTACTGTTCCACTTGAAACTTATAAACATTGAATGTGTTGACATTTGCATTCAATTCAGTAAAGTTTAATTTCTATATTTTATTTCCTCATAACAATGTAACGTTTTTTTGGCTTTAACAATAACCAGAAAAACTCCTAAAATAGCTACACTAAAGAAATTTCCATTTCCTAACATAACATTGAAACATTTTATCTATCATTTAAATTTTCCTTTCTCTAGTACATATTCAAATAAAAATCAATCTATAATAAATTAACACAGGACTAATTATGCTGCAATCTTATATCATATATATTTATAAAAAAATTTTTTAACAAACTTTTCCAAGTCTAATTTTAAAAGCGTTTTAAATCCCACATATTTTAGGGTTTATGGTGTCAAATCAATATTTTGTATTGTTAGAAAACTTTCCAACTCTTGCTCTTGATTTGGTGAGCTAGAAAAAAATGTACTGCTACAATTGTGAAGCCAGACTAGGATTTCTCAAGGTTGTACTAGTTTAAGATATCTGTTGTAGACTGAAGGTCATGAAATCTTTGACACACCTCCCAAGGAGGGGAGGTGTTTCTGTCTCTCCCTCCCACCCCCAATTCTTGGTGGGCTCTGCTTTGACCAACAGAATGCAGTGGAAGTGATGCTGTGCTAGCTTCTGAGACCAGGCTTTAGGAGATTGACAGGTTCCTCTTCGAGTCTCTCAGAATACCCTGAGCCCCAGGAAGCCTGTCTACCTGACATCGCCATGCTGGGAGGGAAGGTCACATGAGAAACCCTTAGACAGGTCTGAGCCTCCAGGAAAACAGAGAGATGCTAACCACCCCCAGCTGTTTCCACTCTCTGGCTCAGGATGGAACAGGCATTGTGGAGCTGAGACAAGTCTCTGCCCACAGTGCCCTGCCCACCGCCATGGCAATAACAATAATAAAATGGTTGTTTCAAGCCTTTAAGTTTTGGAGTAGTTTTTTTTTCTTTTTATTAGATCCCTCTGTCTTGGTTTCTCTACTTTTCCCAGATACCTCAGTTATTCTCCTTGAATCTCAGTGTATCCCTCCAAGATCTGAGGAGGGTTTAAATAACATCCCTGTGCATCCTGCATATGTATGGAGTAGACATCTACATTTTTAATGCTTTCCCTATGTAACTGAGATAACACACTAACTTTGAAGAATCACTGGTATTAAATTAATTAAACAAGGGGCTTCCCTGGTGGCGCAGTGGTTGAGAATCTGCCTGCTAATGCAGGGGACACGGGTTCGAGCCCTGGTCTGGGAAGATCCCACATGCCGCGGAGCAACTAGGCCCGTGAGCCACAACTACTGAGTCTGCGCGTCTGGAGCCTGTGCTCCGCAACAAGAGAGGCCACAATAGTGAGAGGCCCACGCACCCCGATGAAGAGTGGCCTCCACTTGCCGCAACTGGAGAAAGCCCTAGCACAGAAACGAAGACCCAACATAGCAATCAATCAATCAATCAATAAATAAATCTTTAAAAAAAAAATTAATTAAACAATAAGGCCACTAGACTGAGATGACCTTAATGCCTTAGCAGCAAACCAAAAACCTAAGCCTCAAAGTTAAGAAATTGAAGCCTAATTACAACCAATCACAAACAGCCAAATAGACTTTCCCAAATAAGGCAATAGCTCATGCTAAAGCCCATCAAATAATTTCCTTGCTTTGCTTCCACATCTTCTCTAGAAGAGTCTTTCCCCAGCTCCTGTTAGTGGAGTACTCCTTACCATTTCCATTTGCTGTTGCTGATTCAAATTGATTTTTGGTCATAAAATCTTAGCTTTTTAAATATGTTCCAGTTTCTCTTTTAACACCTGTATAGCAGAATGAGGCTCTGCCACTAATTAGTTGTGCTCATTCAGGCCCAAGTTCCCTGGCTGAGGACCTGTGACTCTGAAGTTCTGTGCCCCACTCTGGCTAATGTTCTTTCTCAGAACTTGCCTTGAAAGGGTACGGATAATAAAATTTGTTTATGCACATAATGGATTTCTGTGTGACTAATGAATCCATATAATAGCATTAGCATCACCAAACCTTGATTCTTAATTAATACCTGTCTTGTAGAGGGGCCATCTTATGTCCTAGGGATAAGAAGAAATATTAAGTATGCTATAGTTTCTGCCCTTAAGCAGCTTACAATTTATTTGAGGAGTTAAAATGAATCATGAATACAAGAACAAAAGGAAACTTAAAAAAAAAAAAAAATACTGAATAGCTATTTTTTTGTTTTTGTTGTTATTGTTGTTTGTTTGTTTCCCAGCTCCTATCAAAATTCCAATGGAGAGAAATGAGATTTGTGGTGGGTTAACTGAGGAATATGCAATTATTTACTCCTTTAACCTAAGTTCTATGTTCAGATGGAGCCAGCCTAGCAGAAAGCTCCAGATGCAGATCATATAAGTTTGTCTCCTGCACAAAGTTCTATTTGACAATTATGCCTTTCACATTCTTTTTAATTTTGATTGAAGAAACCTTAAGAAATAGCTGTAAGGCTTCTGTTCCCAAGTTTACTGTAGGAATATAAGGAGCCTTGCTCACTGCATCAGTCAGTACCCACCGAATGGGGTCCCGTGCAATACAAGCACTGGGAAGCATCCTCCTCTCTTCATTTTGACTTCCAGAAAGCTTAGGGCCACATAACAACGTCATAAGAACACTTATTCACTTAACATTATTTATAAAGAGTCCTCTTATACTGGGCATAATTTTCAAAGTTGGGGGATACAGTAGTGAGCAAGACTCTTGCTCTCCTAGAGTTGGTATCAGAATTGGGGAAGAGAGATAACAAAATATAAACACATACGTGAACAAGAAATTACTTGATTTTGATGAATGCTCCAAAGAACATAAAGCAAAGGGAGGTGACAAAAGAGACTCGAAAGCTTGTTCAGACAAGGTGGTCAGTGAGAACATCTTGGAGACAGTGAAATCTCAAAAAGAGACACACAGCATAAGAAAGAAGAAGCTATCAAAAGATCTGGGAAAGTGGTCCAAGCACAGGAAAGAGCATGTGCAAAGATGCTGAGCCAGCTTGGGTGTTAGGTCTGTGTATTTGTGTTTCATTTTCCTTGCTCTTGGTTTCCTAATTTATTTCTATTTTGGGGGTTCCAAATCTTATTTTGAAATTACTTTATTGAATATATAATACTTTGTCTCAGTTGTCTTTGATCCGTCATAGAATGAAACAAGACAGCCAGAAGAATTAAATGGTTTTAGCAAGATACAATTCTTTGTTTGAAGTGCTAGTGCATTCTCTGCAACATTGTTTGCCTAGAAAATTTTAAATTATATATGTGGTTGGCATTGAATTTCTATTGGACAGTATTGTTTTAACCTGACTCAAATCAAATGCCCCAAAGTTGCTTACAAATTTAAGGTACTGACCTCAATACTTTTAATTAGAAAGACCCCAAAGAAGAACTATGTGTTCAAGTGCTTTTGATCTGAAGCAGAGGAAGGCTGATCAGGCGAGTCACTTGGCAGGCATTTAGGAGGATAATATTGAACAATAAATCACTGTAAAAAATGTGTTCCATATTTTTAAGGACCAACTTCATATCACTAATGTTAACTTTAACAATTTGATGAAACAGTTTACGCTGGTATGTTAGCATGTGGCATGTGATTAATGAAACTATGAAAATACATGTGTGTGATATCACTTATATGTGGAATCTAAAATATGACACAAACAAACTTATCTAGGAAACCGACTCAGAGACATAGAGAACAGACTTGCCAAGGGGGTGGGTGGGAGAGGGATGGACTGGGAGTTTGGGCTTAGCAGATGCAAGCTATTATATATAGAATGAATAAACAACAAGTCCTACTGTATAGTGCAGGGAACTATACTCAATATCCTATGATCAACCATGATAGAAAAGAATATTAAAAAGAATGTATATATATGTGTAACTGAATCACTTTGCTGTACTGTAGAAATTAACACAACATTGTAAATCAACTATATTTTGGTAAAATAAATTTAAAAAAAAGAAAATATATGTGCATTTATAAGGTATGTGTGAGTGCCACATTATGGAGTAGGGGAGATGAAACAGTGAGAAAGGATGGAACAAGAATAATCAGGAAACTCTGTGCTGAGACAGAGGGTCCATCAGCCGTAGAGCCCTACTGTATACCAGGTAATTTGTACCCATTATCTTCAATGCTAACTGCAGGTAGAATTATTATCCTCACTGTATGGTTGAAGAGACTGAGGTACGAGGCTAGTTAAATGCCAAAAGCCACACATTTAGGAAGAGTAAGATCAGTAATCTCAGCGGAAAACATTTCTGGAGTGTCTTCTATGGATAGAATATTGTATCAGCTGTTGGTCAGGAGGACAAAGTAGAAGATAGAAGACTTTTGTCTCAAGGAGCTTACACCTGAATTGGAAAGAGAATAAATATGTTTTTATGTATTTGAGTTTAATGTTTAGTAGATGAAAAAAGAGGACTGGGGTAGATAATTGTGCTCTCAAATAATACTGGTCTGGTTAATCAACTAAGGTTTTATTTAGCCTGTCTCATTTCTTTTTGTTACCGTAGATGACTAGAGTGATGTTACAGGTTTCAGATAAGTGGAGAGAAAAGCTTCTCCCACTACCATTTCCCCACCCTCAAACAACTCTGCTCAATTCAGTAGAGGACCTTTAGAAAAAGAGGTAAAAAAGAAAGTCGGACTGCCTGCTCTGCTTATATTGGCCAAACATCTCTATGCTCTTTATAAGAGTCTCACACTCTTGTGACTTTCTGATTATGTTTTGAGCATAAATTTTTAAAACCCACTTTATTACACACAGTCCCATTTGGCAAGCAGTCACATTTATATATTTTTTTCCAGTATATAAAATTGAGTCCTTTGTAATTAAATTGCTTTTTATTTTTCTGAGTGCAAATGGGACCTGCAAGAAGCAGTCTCAAAAACGGAACACATTTCCTTACAATCGAGACTGTATGTGGTTGACTGGAGAGCTAAATAGTTTTGAAAATATTGCTCTTATTATTTTCAGTAAGGGTGTATTATAAGATGTTATACAAATATATACTTCTGAGAAATGCCCTTTTTATTCACTACTTCAGGTTAATGGGTATGCTGCTTTGTGAAGCTAGACAAAAGACACACATCTCACCATGGGCTTACAGAATCACAGTTTTAAAATTTCCTTCAAGCACAAAATAAATTAAGCTGTAGAAAAACACAGATTTTTATTAAACTGTGAATAAATGACATACTTAAATAACTTCTTAGCTGTGGCTGCTTATGAAAATTCACATCACTATTAAGCTTTTTTTTTTTTTTAATTCTAAGCCTGAAAGTTTTCCTATATTTAATTTTTCCTCTTTCATAAGAGAGGGATATTTAAGTAGACACCAACTCCAACTTGGTTAAAATAAAAAATTATTCACAGAAAGCACTGGCTTTCAGTTGCTTTTATTATCTGTGAATTTCAGATCAAAGAATCAATTCAAATTATTTATTTGTTTAGTGCCTACTACATAATGTTCAATGTAATATTATCAAAGTAAAAGACAAAGAAGTATAAATAAGGCACAATCTAGTGGGGGAAAAACAAATAGCATATAAAAATAGTTCCCTCTAAAATGGTAATTAAGGACTATTACATATAAGCTAATCCATGATTCCTTTTGAGAAAATTAACAAAAATGAGCTAAATTAATTGTACAGCCAAGAAAGAACAATACAAAATTTTTATTAAGCATTCAGTTTGGTCAGACTAAATGCAACCGCCACTAGTAGCAACAGAGCTTCCCAAAGCCCTACCTTTTAAGTACAGGACAAATAGCATACAATAATCAGCTATAAATGAAAGATAAGATGGATATTGAGTGTTAGTATTCTTAGAGAAAAAAACCAATATTTTCAAAATAAAATATATGTATCGGAAGTCATCCAAAAATTCACGATAATTAGTATTTTCAAATTAGTTCAATTTTACTAGGAATTCGTTAGCAGTTACATCAGAAGACACCTCGAGACTCTTTCAAGGTAATATCTGTGGAGATTTTTGTTATCTGCCTGGTGATAACATAGTATAAAAACTTAATACACTACAATTTAATTTTTCAAATAACAAATACATTTAAAATTGGACTGTCTGCAAAAGTAAATTTTCAGTTTCAGTTCCCTGAACTGAAATAGCAGACAGTTTAAGTCTCCTATTTTTTTTTCTCACCAATTGATCAGTCTTTTTTTTGTTTAACTTTTTATGTTACATTGGAGTATAGTTGATTAACAATGTTGTGTTAGTTTCAGGTGTACAGCTAAGTGATATACATGTATCTATTCTTTTTCAAATTCTTTTCCTATTTAGGTTGTTACATAATATTGAGCAGAGTTCTCTGTTTTTACTTTTTAAAGCCAACTTCAACACCATTCCTATCGTGGTTCTCAGGCTGTCTTCAGAAGCTTCCCTCAATCCAGGCACTGTCGGATTCCCTGGGATTACTGCCTGGTTAGAATTTGGAGGACATGATAGGAAACCTCCCTTTTATAGCAGTTATCAGTAGATATGGAACCTTGCCCTCCCCATTTGTGACACAGGTTGCACCCAAAGGCTGTAATCTGTCCACACGAAAACTACCTTAAAATTGCAGTCAGATCCCAGAGCACCCATTCAAGGATAAATACCCCTTTCTCAGCGATCTCCTTTGGAACGACTCCTCCCCACTCCCTTTCCCAGTGCTTCAAGTTTGTTCCTCATTCCTTTTTTCATTCCTTGAACTACCAGTTGTCAGCCAAACTTGTGTTGGTATTTTGCTGTTCATTTTGTACTGTTGAATATGAGCTTAATCATACCCCCGATTTTTTACCCTCTGCCCAGCTTGAGCATTGGACGGGGACCCTGGCTCACCACCCACTCAGGCACCAAGTCATGGCTTGTGGAAACTTCTGGTAGCACTTGACCCTAATGCTGCCCCTTTGTATCTCTGAACTACTTTGAACCAGTATCTGGAGCCCCAGAAATGGGGAAGGCTGCTGGCCTAGCTGATTTCTCCTCTGTTTCTTGGCTACTGTCTCACTACTCAGAAAACCTCTAGAAACCAATATTTAAATATTTCCCCACCAGCATCATATGCTGGAGCTCAACTCAGGGGATGCCCGTATACAGAAATCCCAGAACTAAGACATGACAGCATGGAGGTGCTTTGTGGGTACCAATTGCTGTTTGCAGGAACTGTACTATGGTGGGGTCTGCTACCGTTTACTTGACCCAGACCCAGCCATAGCAAAGATGGGGAGCAAGAGAGCTGTGAGCACATGATGCTATTCATATGGCTGCTCGGGCTATGAAAGTGAGTAGGGTATGGCCGTGTCGTAGACAAGTCTGCAGTCTAGTGAGTTGTGCACATCTGATAATATCTTGTATCAGTGGAGGCATATACAGCACACAACCATTTTCCTCCTACAACTTCCAGTGTCAGTTAATAGCCATAGGTTTTATAATATCAAAGCTGACAGAGCATAGAAATTATTTCATGGAAGGGGGTGTTTTACAAGTTCTTGTGAGGTTTAGAAATACTGTATCTTCTGTAATATGTTTCAGTACTACCTTATTGTTGAGAATACACTGCATTCATCTACAATCTAAATAAAAATGTTTCAATACAAATGTTCAGTTTGGTGGCCTACACCTACTCTATAATAGTGTAATTTGTTACAATTAGCCTTCTAAAGTAGATAAGGTCAGATAAGCAGAGTTGATAATAAAAGTAAAGATATAAAACAAATACATGAATTTATTGGGCATATCATTCTGTACTATTTTGAATACATGCACTTCTTATTAGCACATTAATATTATTACCCCAAAATAGAGAACACTTATTTAGAGTGGAGTTATAAATCCCATTTCCCACATGGAAAAGTTAATGACAACAGAAATTCCAAATAACATTTATCTATAGAATTAGGCATAACTACTGCCAGACTGCAAAATTGCCTCTATAAACCACATAGTGAAGATTTTACAAGTATAGTTGAATGAAATTCATGAAATATCAGTCCATAACGTCCAAGCAATTTTGAGTATTTTTAATTTATGGAAAGAACCTGCTCAAATTAACACTTTTCAGTTTTTAGATCGTTACTAGCAGGAAAACTTTTTAAAATATTAATATTTCATTAAACCTTTATGCTTTCCATTTTGAAGTTAGCAAAAATTACCAGGAAGCAACATAATCCATACCCTTGAGGAAAAAAATAATGAAAGTTATAACTATTGAAAATATGTTTAATTTCAGAACTAACTACCTTCTTTAATAAGAATTAGAAAAACAGCTACAATTTCCCCAACATATGTAAAATTCTATGTGCACAATTTAAAATGTGTGCTATAAAATAGCACTGCATGTTTAGGAGCAAGTTCTCATTATTTGCTCCCTGTCATCTCATGCCATTTAATTTTTTTGCCTTTGTTCAAACTGTCGCCTCTAA
This sequence comes from Eubalaena glacialis, assembly GCF_028564815.1. NCBI lineage: Eukaryota > Metazoa > Chordata > Mammalia > Artiodactyla > Balaenidae > Eubalaena > Eubalaena glacialis. The sequence continues at coordinate 41,860,629 of NC_083728.1, read as the reverse complement.
ATGGAATGCCTTCCATCTTGTAACTATTCAAGGTCAAGGCCCACTGGCTCTGTGAAGCCTCACCTCAAACTGACATTGCCCTTCTCTAATTTTTTGTTGTTGTTGTTGAGAATATCTATGTTCCACTGTTAAGCCTTTAATGGATGCTTTTTCACTACTTCAGAACCTAATAACACACAATTTGCACATTATTTGTGAGGTAAATGCATGTGACTACAACAGGTTTCAAGCAACTGACTCTTTCCATTTGTCACCAACATCTTTAGCATGATGCTAGGCACAAAGTGGTTCCTCAGTGAATGCCTGATCATTCCTTCCCTTGCCTGGGTTTTAGCCCAGTGACAAGAACCGCCTCCCTGCAAAGTAGCAAGAATATGAGCACAGCTGTCCCTATGGTCAAGCAATTCCAGACTTCAACTATCTATTTGGTTTCCTTTGGATTAACTTTTACTCAATAGATTTGAAGCTAGAAGCAAGTGATGAAACTCTGCGAAAAAGCTGAGGAAAAACCATGATAAAGAAGAGCTAAGAAGAGATGGAACTGCTGATGTAAAATGCTCATGACAGGGAATTGGGTACACTTTCTGTCCCTGCTCCCTATTATTTTACACCATCCCAGATGCTTCAGGTTCAGTCAAAGTACCATTATGTCTGTCTGTCTTCTTTTGGTCTTCATATCAGGCAGAGGCCCAAACTATCAGACAGGAAAGGAAGTGTTTAATACCTTACAATTACGTTGCTGTGGCAACTATCCAGGTTTGCCTCCCACTCAGCAGTGTCTCTGGAAATTGAACATGGATTGGAATGCTTGGGGAACTTTCTGAACTGCACATTTGTATTCAGTAGATCTGGATGGGGCCTGAGAGTCTATATGTGTAATAAGCTGCTGATGTTGCTGGTCTAAAGATGACTCGTTAGATCCAGGCCCAAAGATTATGATTTAGTTGGCCTGGCGTGGGCCCTGAGTATCTATGCTTTTAGAATCTGCTGAGTGATCTAAAATAGAGCTTGACCTCAGAAAAATTAAAATGGACCATCATCTTACTGAAAAAAATCCTTTCTTGTAATGTTGGTGTTTGAATAGTCCTTCATGGTAAGGAAATAATGTGACTGTGAAATCTTTGATAACTGGCCTGTGTGATGAGGAGGATGCCTCCTTTCCAACATTTCAAGCTATCTGTCAATATATAACTTCCTCCCCACTTTGAAAACCTCACACGCACACACACACACACACACACAAGTGCCATCTTAGTGCAAGACAAAGTCAAGCATTCTAAGGCCTCTCTACTCAGAGTGGCCCAAGGATCTGCTGTGTCAGCCTTACCTAGGAGCTTTTAAGAAATGCAAAATTTCAGTCTCCACCCCAAACCCCCAAACCCACAGAATCAAAATTTATATTTTTAATAAGATTCCAAGGTGATTTGTTTGCTCATTAAAATTTCAGAAGCAATGCTCAAATGAAATTTTCTTGCATGTTTTCAAATGATTCACATTAATCCATTTCATAAAAGGGATAATTTTAATACAGTGGCCAAAGCACTTAAGAAAATTAACTTTAGCATCCAGCCAAAATGAATAATATGAGGGAATGTACTATTGGCTTTTTTTTTTTTTTTAACTATTGGCTTCTTTCTGTTTTGTTTCAGCAAGGTAAAACTGAGCTTCTACCAAAGAGCAGAATACTCATTCCTCAAGGTGACCAACGGCTTTGCTGCCTATGACCCTCATAACAAGGAGTAAATGATTGGCTTGTGGTTGCTTTAGGAATGAGGTACAGCATCCACTGGAACACTTACTTCTTTCCTTTTATCCCCCTACTATTACTCTACACCTTCTTCAAATCCTGTAAACTGCTCTACTGGAAGGTCTGCCCAGCAAACACTCTTGCAAAAGGAACCAAAGGTGGAGTTGGGGTCCAAGATACAGCTTCTGGTTGGTGTCAGAAATGACTGTAACAACTTTAAACTCAAAGTGTGCAGACCAGCGCATCTGCGTCACCTGGGAGCTTGTTAGAAATTCAGAATCTCAGGCCCCAGCCCAGACCTGTGAATCAGAATCTGCAGCTTAACAAGATCCCTAAGAGATTCATATGCATCTTAAAATTTGAGAAGCAGTGGTATGTGACATGGTGTTAGACATTGTCCAAGGAGAGGTGTGGAGAAGCAGCCATGTGCATGATTGTAAGTCACAGAATCACTGATATAAGGTACCACAGGGGGATGAAGACTTGCTCTTAAAGACAAGATCATATATTCTCTACCATTTATCCCAGTATTAATTAATTCTGTGTGAGCAGATTCTACTTGTATTAGATTATCTTATTAATTGTTTTTATACTGCATATAAACATTGATCTTGAGCAAATATTAATTAGATTTTCTGGGTTTCCTTGTTGGTGCAGTGGTTAAGAATCCGCCTGCCAGTGCAGGGGACACGGGTTCAAGCCCCGGTCCAGGAGGATCCCACATGCCGTGGAGCAACTAAGCCCGTGCGTCACAACTACTGAGCCTGCGCTCTAGAGCCTGCGAGCCGCAACTACCGAAGACCATGCTCCTAGAGCCCGTGCTCCACAACAAAGAGAAGCCACACAATGAGAAGCCCGCGCACCTCAACGAAGAGTAGCCCCCACTCGCCGCAACTAGAGAAAGCCCATGCGCAGCGACGAAGACCCAATGCAGCCAAAAATAAATCAATAAATAAATTTATATTAAAAAAATTAGATCTTCTTAGATGCCATCCATCCAAATAGTCCATGTGGATAGCAATATTTCACACATGCCAATTATCTCAAACAGTTAAGAATAGTGCAAGTATCTGAACTTTGTTTTTGTTTCTTTTTCAAACAAGAGACAAGGTGTAGAAAAAACAGCATTTGAGTTCCAGCTCTTTGTTACCAGCTCTGTGGACCGAGCACAGGTTGAACTCCTCCAAACCTCAGTTTTCTTGTTTGTAAAATTGGAATAGTCAAGCCGTACTTTGTGGTTTGTTGCAAGCGTATCACTTTTGTTTTTCTTTATTTCTTCAGAAGCACAGGTAAGTTCCACAAAATGGTTTTTGAACAAATGAAAATGTAAGAAAAAAAACCAGCCTGGCACATAATAGGTACTGAGTATATATTAGTTTCTCTACCTTAATAATTTAACATTTTCCATGTAGGATCTTTTGATTCCAAATATTTTAAATTTAAATTCAAATTTCATTGTAAATCTATATACTCCATGATCTGTCCTTGCTATATATGTTAAAGAATATGTATGTATGTGTGTGTGTGTTTGTGTATGTGTCTGTGTATACATATAGTCTTCTTTTTTAAACAACTATATATTATTATTAGCCATAGATGTCTGGAGGCTTTTGTTTAGTCAATGTTTGATTGTTCTCGGCCAACTTCAAGGCGAAAGCAGTGGTGGTACCAAGGGATGAGGGAAGATGAAGGTACTCTGGCCCTGGGGGGAAGAGTATTTTATCCCTGAAATTGTTTAAGCATTATGATAAGAAAGAGTAGATCAACTTTAAGATGGCTTATAATTGTTTTAAAGTTATTTATGGACAATGCATCTCCTCATTGCCTGAACTCATGACCTCCTAAACTTAACCAATCACCCAGGGCCCAAAAACGGCCAATTGTAGTCCCCAGCCCAATGCAGAGCTCAGTGACTACAGAGGATCATTGCTCCTGGTGCTTCGTCATGAAAGAGAAGCCTCAACGGCACAGCACTATGGTTCTACACACAATCCCTTATGATGGTCAACAGCAGTGCTGTGCAGGTTTTGCTCCCATCCTGCTGCCCCCCAACCATACTCGCTACCCCTCCCCCTCTCCTTCACTTTTTTTTTTTTAACATCTTTATTGGAGTATAATTGCTTTACAATGGTGTGTTAGTTTCTACTTTATAACAAATTGAATCAGCTACACATATACATATACATATATCCCCATATCTCCTTCCTCTTGCGTCTCCCTCCCACCCTCCCTATCCCACCCTTCTAGGTAGTCACAAAGCACTGAGCTGATCTCCCTGTGCTATGGGGCTGCTTCCCACTAGCTATCTATTTTACATTTGGTAGTGTATATATGTCCATGCCACTCTCCCACTTTGTCCCAGCTTACCGTTCCCCCTCCCCGTGTCCTCAAGTCCATTCTCTATATCTGCATCTTTATTTCTGTCCTGCCACTAGGTTCTTCAGAACCATTTTTTTTTTTTTTTAGATTCCATATATATGTGTTAGCATACGGTATTTGTTTTTCTCTTTCTGACTTATTACCTCTGAATGACAGTCTCTAGGTCCATCCACCTCACTACCAATAACTCAATTTCCTTTCTTTTTACGGATGAGTAATATTCCATTGTATATATGGGCCACATCTTCTTTATCCATTCATCTGTCGATGGACACTTAGGTTGCTTCCATGTCCTGGCTATTGTAAATAGAGCTGCAATGAATATTGTGGTACATGACTCTTTTGGAATTATTGTTTTCTCAGGGTATGTGCCTAGTAGTTGGAATGCTGGGTTGTATGGCAGTTGTATTTTTAGTTTTTTAAGGAACCTCCATACTGTTCTCCATAGTGGCTGTATCAATTTACATTCCCACCAATAGAGCAGGAGGGTTCCCTTTTCTCCACACCCTCTCCAGCATTTATTGTTTGTAGATTTTTTGATGATGGCCATTCAAACTGGTGTGAGGTGATACCTCATTGTAGTTTTCATTTGCATTTCTCTAATGATTAGTGATGTTGAGCATCCTTTCATGTGTTTGTTGGCAATCTGTATATCTTCTTTGGAGAAATGTCTATTTAGGTCTTCTGCCCATTTTTGGATTGGGTTGTTTGTTTTTTTGATATTGAGCTGCATGAGCTGCTTGTAGATTTTGGAGATTAATCCTTTGTCAGTTGCTTCATTTGCAAATATTTTCTCCCATTCTGAGGGTTGCCTCTTCGTCTTGTTTAAGGTTTCCTTTGCTGTGCAAAAGCTTTTAAGTTTCATTAGGTCCCATTTGTTTATTTTTGTTTTTATTTCCATTTCTCTAGGAGTTGTGTCAAAAAGGATCTTGCTGTGATTTATGTCATAGAGTGTTCTGCCTATGTTTTCCTCTAAAAGCTTGATAGTGTCTGGCTTTACATTTAGGTCTTTAATCTATTTTGAGTTTATTTTTGTGTATGGTGTTAGGGAGTGTTCTAATTTCATTCTTTTACATGTAGCTGTCCAGTTTTCCCAGCACCACTTATTGAAGAGGCTGTCTTTTCTCCATTGTATATTCTTGCCTCCTTTAATAAAAATAAGGTGACCAAATGTGCGTGAGTTTATCTCTGGGCTTTCTATCCTGTTCCATTGATCTATATTTCTGTTTTTGTGTCAGTACCATACTGTCTTGATTACTGTAGCTTTGTAGTATAGCCTAAAGTCTGGGAGCCTATTTCCTCAAGCTCCGTTTTTCTTTCTCAAGATAGCTTTGGCTATTCGGGGTCTTTCGTGTTTCTATACAAATTGTGAAATATTTTGTTTTAGTTTTGTGAAAAATGCCAATGGTAGTTTGATAGGGATTGCATTGAATCTGTAGATTGCTTTGGGTAGTATAGTCATTTTCACAATGTTGATTCTTCCAATCTCAGAACATGGTATATCTCTCCATCTGTTTGTATCATCTTTAAATTCTTTCATCAGTGTCTTCTAGTTTTCTGCATACAGGTGTTTTGTCACCTTAGGTAGGTTTATTCCCAGGTATTTTATTCTTTTTGTTGCAATGGTAAATGGGAGTGTTTCCTTAATTTCTCTTTCAGATTTTTCATCCTTAGTGTATAAGAATGCAATAGATTTCTGTGCATTAATTTTGTATCCTGCTACTTTACCAAATTCATTGATTAGCTCTAGTAGTTTTCTGGTAGCATCTTTAGGATTCTCTCTATATAGTACCATGTCATCTGCAAACAGTGACAGCTTTACTTCTTCTTTTCCAATTTGGATTCCTTTTATTTCTTTTTCTTCTCTGATTGCTGTGGCTAAAAGTTCCAAAACTATGTTGAATAATAGTGGTGAGAGTGGACAACCTTGTCTTGTTCCTGATCTTAGAGGAAATGGTTTCAGTTTTTCACCATTGAGAACGATGTTGGCTGTGGATTTCTCATATATGACCTTTATTATGTTGAGGTAAGTTCCCTCTATGCCTACTTTCTGGAGGGTTTTTATCATAAATGGGTGTTGAATATTGTCAAAAGCTTTTTGTGCATCTGTTGAGATGATCATATGGTTTTTCTCCTTCGATTTGTTACTATGGTTTATCACATTGATTGATTTGCGTATACTGAAGATTCCTTGCATTCCTGGGATAAATCCCAGTTGATCATGGTGTATGATCCTTTTTATGTGCTGTTGGATTCTGTTTGCTAGTATTTTGTTGAGGATATTTTCATCTATGTTCATCAGTGATATTGGCCTGTAGTTTTCTTGCTTTGTGACATCTTTGTCTGGTGTTGGTATCAGGGTGATGGTGGCCTCGTAGAATGAGTTTGGGAGCACTCCCTCTGCTATATTTTGGAAGAGTTTGAGAAGGATAGGCGTTAGCTCTTCTCCGAATGTTTGATAGAATTCACCTGTGAAGCCATCTGGTCCTGGGCTTTTGTTTCTTGGAAGATTTTAAATCACAGTCTCAATTTCAGTGCTTGTGATTGGTCGGTTTATATTTTCTATTTCTTTCTGGTTCAGTCTCAGAAGGTTGTGCTTTTCTAAGAATTTGTCCATTTCTTCCAGATTGTCCATTTTATTGGCATATAGTTGCTTGTAGTAATCTCTCATGGTCCTTTTTATTTCTGCAGTGTCAGTTGTTACTTCTCCTTTTTCATTTCTAATTCTATTGATTTGAGTCTTCCCCCTTTTTTTCTTGATGAGTCTGGCTAATGGTTTATCAATTTTACTTATCTTCTCAAAGAACCAGCTTTTAGTTTTACTGATCTTTGCTATTGTTTCCTTCATTTCTTTTTCATTTATTTCTTATCTGATCTGATCTTTATGATTTCTTTCCTTCTGCTAACTTTGGGGTTTTTTTGTTCTTCTTTCTCTAATTGTTTTAGGTGTAAGCTTAGGTTGTCTCTTTGAGATGTTTCTTGTTTCTTGAGGTAGGACTGTATTGCTATAAACTTCCCTCTTAGAACTGCTTTTGCTGCATCCCATAGGTTTTGGGTCACCGTGTTTTCATTGTCACTTGTTTCTAGTATTTTTTGATTTTCTCTTTGATTTCTTCAGTGATATGTTGGTTATTTAGTAGTGTATTGCTTAGCCTCCATGTGTCTGTATTTTTTACAGATATTTTCCTGTAATTGATATCCAGTCTCACAGTGTTGTGGTCAGAAAAGATACTTGATACAATTTCAATTTTCTTAAATTTACCAAGGCTTGATCTGTGACCCAAGATATGATCTATCCTGGAGAATGTTCCATGAGCACTTGAGAAGAAAGTGTATTCTGTTGTTTTTGGATGAAATGTCCTATAAATATCAATTAAGTCCGTCTCATTTAATGTATAATTTAAGCTTATGTTTCCTTATTCATTTTCATTTTGGATGATCTGTCTATCGGTGAAAGTGGGGTGTTAAAGTCCCCTACTATGATTGTGTTACTGTCAATTTCCCCTTTTATGGCTGTTAGCATTTGCCTTATGTATTGAGGTGCTCCTATGTTGGGTGCATAAATATTTACAATTGTTCTTCCTGGATTGATACCTTGATCATTATGTAGTGTCCATCTTTGTCTCTTATAACAGTCTTTATTTTAAAGTCTATTTTGTATGATATGAGAATTGCTACTCCAGCTTTCTTTTGATTTCCATTTGCATGGAATATCATTTTCCATCCCTTCCCTTTCAGTCTGTGTGTGTCTCTAGGTCTGAAGTGGGTCTCTTGTAGACAGCATATATACAGGTCTTATTTTTGTATCCATTCAGCCAGTCTACGTCTTTTGTTTGGAGCATTTAATCCATTTACATTTAAGGTACTTATCGATATGTATGTTCCTATTACCATTTTCTTAATTGTTTTGAGTTTGGTATTGTAGGTCTTTTCCTTCTCTTGTGTTTCCTGCCTAGAGAAGTTCCTTTAGCATTTGTTGTAAAACTGGTCTTGTGGTGCTCAATTCTCTTAGCTTTTGCTTGTCTGTAAAGGTTTTAATTTCTCCATCCAATCTGAATGAGATCCTTGCTGGGTAGAGTCATCTTGGTTGTAGGTTTTTCCCTTTCATCACTTTAAATATGTCCTGCCACTCCCTTCTGGCTTGCAGAGTTTCTGCTGAAACATCAGCTGTTAACCTTATGGGGATTCCCTTGTACGTTATTTGTTGTTTTTCCCTTGCTGCTTTTAATATTTTTTCTTTATATTTAATTTTTGATAGTTTGATTAATATGTGTCTTGTCGTTTTTCTCCTTGGATTTATCCTGTATGGGACTCTCTGCGCTTCCTGGGCTTACTGACTATTTCCTTTCCCATATTAGGGAAGTTTTCCACAATAATCTCTTCAAATATTTTCTCAGTCCCTTTCTTTTTCTCTTCTTCTTCTGGGACCCCTATAATTCAAATATTGGTGTGTTTAATGTTGTCCCAGAGGTCTCTGAGACTGTCCTTAATTATTTTCATTCTTTTTTCTTTATTCTGCTCTTTGGTAGTTATTTATACTATTTTATCTTCCAGGTCACTTATCCATTCTTCTGCCTCAGTTATTCTGCTATTGATCCCTTCTAGAGAATTTTTCATTTCATTTATGGTGTTGTTCATCATCGTTTGTTTGTTCTTTAGTTCTCCAAGTCCTTGTTAAACGTTTCTTGTATTTTCTTTGTTCTATTTCCAAGATTTTGGATCATCTTTACTATCATTACTCTGAATTCTTTTTCAGGTAGACTGCCTATTTCCTGTTCATTTGTTTGGTCTGGTGGGTTTTCTGCTGTATATTTCTCTGTCTTCTCATTTTGCTTAACTTACTGTGTTTGGGGTCTCCTTTTCACAGGCTGTAGGTTCATAGTTCCCATTGTTTTTGGTGTCTGCCCCCAGTGGGTAAGATTGGTTCAGTGCCTTGTGTAGGCTTCCTGGTAGAGGGGACTGGTGCCTGTGTTCTGGTGGATGAGGTTGTATCTTGTCCTTCTGGTGGGCAGGACCACGTCCAGTGGTGTGTTTTGGAGTGTCTGCGACCTTATTATGATTTTAGGCAACCTCTCTGCTAATGGGTGGGGTTGTGTTCCTGTCTTGTGAGTTGTTTGGCATAGGGTGTCCAGCACTGTAGCTTGCTGGTCGTTGAGTGGAGCTGGGTCTTAACATTGAGATGGAGATCTCTGGGAGAGCTGTCACCGTTTGATATTATGTAGAGCCAGGAGGTCTTTGGTGGACCAGTGTCCTGAACTCGGCTCTCCCACCTCAGAGGCACAGGCCTGACTCCCAGCTGGAGCACCAAGACTCTGTCAGCCACACGGCTTCCAACGGGGTCTGCTCTCAAAACACCACACAGAGCCATCTGGATGTCTTTGTTGAACCTGCCTCAGGGGCCAGGAGGGAAGTAGCCCAGCAAGGGGCTCCCAGACTGTGTTTGGAAGAGGCTCATTTGCTTGTCTTGGAGCATCAGCCTGAGATGTAGGCATCTGCTTTGACTCACATTTGGGGACTGCTGTGGTGCCCTTCGGGATGGAGACTGGCGGACGCCATCCCCTCTCCTTCACTTTTGCTGATCTGTAAACTTGTCAAGCATGCTCCCAGCCTCACAGCCTTTGCCCCTGCTGTTCCCACTGCTTGCAATCTTCTTCCCCCAAGTTTCCACATAATTTTTCCCTCACTTCCTTAGGTCTCTCTCTGCTTAAATGTCATATTCTCAGACCATCTTTTTCCATGACATGCCATTACTCCATCCCTCTCTAGCACTCCACCCATCTTTCTTCCTGGCGTTTAGCTCCTACCTGGTATTAGATTATGTTTTTATTTGCTTATTATCTATAAGAAGAAAAATTTTATTTTATTCATGGCTAAATCTCCAGCACCTAGCTTACTACCAGGCACATAGCAGGTGGTCAGTATTGCTAAATATGTAATAAAAACCATCTCCATATTCTGCCCCTCTTTGCCACTCAGGATTGGCATAAGCTGAAGACCATCATACCTAGTCTAGAATACATGCTCAGACCAACAGAGACAATTCTTTAACCCAACAAGTTCTCTTAAGGGTATCAATAGTGCTCTGGAGCATATTCCCTGTTTTTAAAAATAACCCGCCATGTTTCCATTTAAGAAGAAAGCCACTACATTGTACAAATGAGATTAAAGCTCTTCACCAGTTTTACGTACTGCTGCTGGCTCCAAGAATAAGGCTGCTAAGCACCCAGCTTCCCTGACAGTCTGCTTTGGGAAAAATGACATCAGGCCTTAACTCCTCTGAATCACATTTTCACCCACTGAGCAGTTCAGACAAAACCAATTACATGATGTCATTTTCTATTTCAAAAAGGAGGCAAGGGAATTTGCATAGATCTTTACTTCCATTAGCATATAGAGCTATGGCAGACGGCTTGATCTTCCTGCTAATGGTACCCATTTGAATGATAACTAACAAGGCTGGGCTGTCAAAATCCATTCTCTAGCCAGGTGTGATGCTTAAATATTCAGTCTTGATGTTGTAAGGCGATTCCAGAGATACAAAAATGAGCTGGTTATTTGTTTTGTAAACTGAGACCAGATCCTTTGCTCAATAAAATTTGCCTTCCAGGAATGCCAAAAACATCTTTGAAGAAATTTGAAAAGAACTTATTAAGGAAATTACTTAAAATGTTATATATTAATTATTAGGCTGGTTTTAAATGTATAATTAATATGCATGTGTAATTTTATTTCCTTTGGAGATAACTAACTCCATTTCATGACTCAAATTAATTTCAACACCATAAATACAAAAAAGCAAATATCCTGAGAGAGTTGTGGCAGAGATAGTTGCATGTTCAAAAGAACCCATTTCCTCTTTTAGGCATCAGGTTGGACCCCTTGTCCCAGAAGGAAGATGTGGTCGAGTGACACTAACTTTGAGCCAGTGGAATAACAGCTAAAGTGTGTGTTCACAACAACCTTCCATTGGTAATCCTCCATGTTTTTCCCCTTTTGGCCTGCTGCAGCCTAGCAGGGTAAATTGGAAGTCCCTATTTGAAGATGATGGACCTACAAAATGTAAGAATCCTGGGTCTGTAAATCATGGCCTCAAAGAGGACAGTCCACCATAAGGAGCATTTTGTAAACAACAAAACAAACTTCTCTAGTGTCAAGTTCCTGAGATTTGGAAGTTCATCTCTTCCAGCATCCAGCATCAGAGGAAAACGGCCCCCTTCCTCATTCTTCTCCTACATCCTGTCTTTATAATCCAGTGCTTTGATCTGTCATTCTTCAATTATCCAAAATAATTGAGTGATCACTATAAGATCTGTGAAAAAGGTTGCCTGCCATATCAGTAAAAAAGGATGTCACAGCCATCAAGCCACTATAGCCGCCCCATGGTGAGCTCTGAGGAAACTCAGGATGGAGACAAACTGCTGCCACTGCCAAGCCCTCAGCCACTGCAGCCACCCCCAACTGTGCACCCTAAGGGGACTCAGGATGGAGAGAAGCAGGATACTGGCCCCAGGTAGCTGAGGTACATATCAAAGGGATGATTTCAATGAACCCAGACTCTTGCATCTTCCCATACATAGAAAAGTACTAAATTTATTAACTTGAGATATCTGGTTTTCTTTAATTAACAGTACTCTTTTGATGTTCCAACTACCTGGTCTTCATTGCAAAAACTCCTATATATCCTGGCTCCCCGCTTACCTCTTCATAGCAGTCCCTCAGAGCTATTCTGAGAAGCTGTCTCCTGGGCTTGAAGCCCTTAGAAAGTTCACCAAATAAAATATAATTCTCAACTTTTAGGTTGTGCATTTTTCTTTCAGTCTACACATCTCAATGATTAAGAAAACTTCTCTGTTCCAGAGAAAGTCATTCTATAAAATGATGGTGTATCTGGGGTCAGACTAAGTTTTATCATATCAGTGTAGCTGGTGGAGATAGCTTTAACTATTACATCAGGGGTTGGCTCACATACCATCTACCTTCTACCTAACGATAAAACTAAGTAACCACCAGAACACCATCCCTGGTACCACGCGCACAAAAATAAATGAATAATAAATGAAATAAGCAAAATATTAAATAAAGTAAAATGAAAATAACAATGAAAGAAAAAAAAACACTTTTCTTTTGAGTTATATGTAATGGTTTATTTTGGCCCAAAATAAATTCCACAGAGGTTTGCAAACAATAATATCTTTACAATCAAGTTATCTATGCTTAATTTGCCTTGAAACAAAAGTTCAGCTACTTCACCAAAAGTAAAACAAAAAATAAAAGCTAAATTTCCTAAGGAAGACATCGCTAGTATCTTTAGGGGAAATTTGTTAAATGATCATTTTTTCATGTATTATGAACCTGGAATCATTTTGAAATCTTTTATATCTTATATCTATATTCCACAGCAATGGGAACTGGCAAAGGCTATTTTGTTGTGGTTCTGATAAGGGCAGTAAGAGAGTCAGGAACAAATAAACTCTCAATTCATATTTCCAGAAACAGCTCCATTCCCTATACATTTATGAGAAAACATCAGAGTCACCAAAATATTATGTAAATGAGAAGATTCTCCAGAATTACATTGGCTGCATTAAAAAAGTTATTGTTCTAATTTAATAGACAGAGAAACTTTCCCAGCTAGACTACAGGCCATAAATGGAGAGCTGGTGAAAGCTTACACTTATGTGTTGAATTTAGAGCTCTTTGAAATACCTAACAAAGAAGGCCTGCAAACACCAATTCACTTAGCAGGGGGTCAATCATGAACTCTAGTGAAAAATAAACATGCCAGCTAGTGGAGAGGAATCACTGTCTCAAATATTCCCAGGTTTTTCCTCTTTCTGTTTAATTAATGTTAATTTTCATTTGGTAAAATGTCAGGCTCCTTCCAATATTAATTCTGACCTTGTAACAGGCAACTTATCAATTGCTGCTTCACCTGACCATCATCCCTGTCCTATTATCACAATCAGAGCTCACTATGGCAAGTCTCTCTCTCTTAGGGAAATTAATGTCTTTAAAGTAATGCTTTCCTCAGTATGTTCCTTAGAACATGAATCTCAAAACAAGATTATTAGGGAAAGAAGAGAGTTTTACAGTAGTCCCCTCTATTCACTTTCTTTGGTTTCAGTTACCCTTGGTCAACCTTGGTATGAAAATATTAAATGAAAAATTCCAGAAATAGACCGTTCAATAAGTTTTAAATTGCTGCTGTTTTGAGTAGTGTGATATCTCAGCTGTTCTTGTTCCAAGGGAGGTTGTGAAACCTCCCTCTGTCCCCTGCCCCCCTGCCCCCGTTAGTCACACAGTAGCCAGTAGCCTACACGGTTACCAGATTAACTGTCATAGTATCTCAATGACAGTGTCCAACTAACCCTTATTTTACTTAATAATGGCCCCAAAGCACAAGAAGTGATGCTGACAATTTGGATTGTGAAGCACTTCTTTTAAGTGAAAAGGTAAAAATTCTCTACTTCATAAAGAAAGAAAAAAAATTGTAGGCTCAGGTTGCTAAGATCTACAAAAGGAAGGAATCTTCTATCTGTGAAACTGTGAAGAAGGAAAAAAAAATTTGTGCTGATTTTGTTGTCAAACTGCAACAGTTATAGCCACAGTGCATGATGAGTGCATAGTTAATAGTGAAAAAGCATTAAATTTGTACAATGAGGCATTTTGAGAGAGACAGACCACATTCTCATAACTTTTATTACAGCATATTGTTTTAATTGTTCTATTTTATTACCAGTTATCGTTGTTAGTCTCTTCCTGTGCCTAATTTATAAATTAAACTATACCATATGCACGTATATATAGGAGAAAACATTGTATATATAGGTTTCAGGCGTCCACTAGGGGTCTTGGAACGTATCCCCCAAGGATAAGGGGAGACTGCTGTAGACTGAAGCCCAGCCTCCAACCAGAACACTTACATTGTTCATTTAAATATTAAAGGCTCAAGGAAGCCCTTTAGTAAAGACACTGCATTCTATTTATCGAGTCTGAGCTTCTAGGCTTATTAAGCTACAGAACCTCTCGCTGTTAACACCTAGTAACATTCAATGGAACAGTTAGGGAAATGGTGATATTAAATATAGCATAGAAGATATGAATTAATTACTATATTAAAACCAACATGTAGGTTGCACATGATATCTTTCTAACTAGTGATGGGGTTCAGGACACACAACCCCAAAATATGGCACCTTGGCAAATTGAATATTTTAAACTAAAGGAGTTTGAGAAAAGAAAAGAAAGGGGAAGGTCATTCTGACCTTCCCTCTGCCCTTCTTCCCTGAAACAGGTCAAAGAACCCTCCAGAAAGAGGTACCCTCCCTACACCTGGAGGAAAGGAGCAACCTTAGGTCCAAAGATAAATGGATGCCAGGAATATTCTGAGAAAATAGGCCTTGCTAAGTTTCCCCCAGTTTATCACACTTATCTTGCACTCCTTCATCTATCATATTACTCTACAACTGTCCACTCTTCATCAAATCTAGCATAAAAATACTCAGGATCAACTATTTCTTCAGGTTTTCATTTTCTTATGAAGGCTCTTGTGTCAAGTAAAACTTACATTAAATAAATCTGTATGCTTTTTGCCTGTTAATCTGCCTCTGTCAGTTTAATTTTCAGATCTAGCCAGGGACCCTAAGAGGGTCAAAGGAAACTTCTCCTTCCCCTATGCTAGTAAACCAAATATTAACCTGTTCCTAATTGGTGAAACTTAGTTATGTTTGCAAGTATTCCACACTATTTAGTTCTCGCTCTTCTCCCCTCACGCCTTCCTTTATTTTTTCTTTTTTTTTTCATTAATTACTCACTTTTAACCAATAGCAAATGGTCAATCAAACAAGAACAAAACATACAAACCTACAAAAAATATGACAATTTTTACAACTCAATTATTAAGAGACATGTAACCCATTATAAAAAAATGAGCAAAGGATCTGAATAAGCATTCCTCCAAAGGAGATATAGAAATGACCAATAAGCACATGTAAAGATGCTCAACATCACTAAGATTAGGTAAATGTAAATAAAAACCACGATGAGATACCACTTCTCACCCACTATAATGGCTATAAACAAAAAGACAAATAATGACAGTGTTGGTGTTAATAATGAAAGTGTTGGTGAGAATATGGAGAAATTAGAATCAACATGCACTGCTGGTAGGAATGTAAAACAGTGCAACTCTTTAGGAAAACAGTCTGGAGCTTCCTTAAATTTTAAGTATAGAGTTACCGTATGATGCACTCCTTGGTATATACCCCGGGGGAGAAATGAAATGGAAGAGAGGCAGTGAAGACAACACAGCTGTAAATGCTTCAGAACTGATTGACCTAGTCCTCATTTTAGGAAGCTGAACAAATCCTGAGAGGGATACTTAAAAGGAAACCCACACCTGGAAACATTACAGTGAAACTGCAGAACACACAAGATAACATGAAAATATTAGAAGCAGCCAGAAGAAAAGGTAACTTCAGGAAGAACAACTGGACTGACAGCTGGCTTGCCAACAGCTCCAGTGGGTACCAGACTGTGGGAGACTCTTGTCAATGTGCTAAGACAGAACCAGTGTCAACCCGGAACCAGAACCCAGTGAATCTAACTTTCACTATAAAGGATAAAAGAAAGTCATTTTCATTAAAAAAAAAAAAAAAGGAAAATGTTTAACAACAGATCCTCACTAAAGGCATTCATACAGAATACTCCAGGCAGAAGGAAAATAATTCCAAATGCAAAGTCGGAGATGCACGGAGAGGTAAACTAAGAAACTAGTAAACATGGGAGTGAATTTAAATAAGCATTGATTATATTAAAATATCTATTTTCTGTGGTTAAAGAAGATAAAAGTAAATACTGGATAATAGCTGAAGCTTAAATGCTTAACACATTTTTATTACTTAAGACAAACATAAAGATGTTGATTAAATAAGAATTAAGTATTAGGCTAAACATTTCCGGGGTAACCAAGAGATTAGAAAAAAGAGTACAGGGGAATTCCCTGGCGGTCCAGTGTTTAGGACTCTGTGCTTTCACTGCCAAGGGCACGGGTTCAATCCCTGGATGGGGAAAAAGAGTACAGTATATCATTTCAAACTAGCTCAATAGGGAAAAGAAAGTAAAATTAAACCTGGAAAAATTGAGACAAATATAGAACAGTGAAACATGAATGACAGTAGCTAATTGCACCAACATAAATAAATTTCAAGTAGTGATACTGAATGAAAAATCAAGTTTCACAAGAATGTATACCATATGATTCCATTTATATTCAGTGTGATTTTTTGTTACAGGATCCTAAAACATGTAAAATTTAACAACATATTTTTAGAGTTGTTTGGTATGTATAAAGAGAAGGATGTTAAAAATAAGCACGAAATTCATAACAGTGGTTACTTTGGTGGGAAAGAAAAGCAGGGGATTGGGATGGGATACACTGAGGGTTTCTAAGGTAGGGCAAGCTGGTGGTAGTTATACGCACGCTCATTTTATTATTCTTTGAATCTTTTATACATATTATAAACATTTTAGTATATATTCAATACACAAAAGCATGTGTGTGCATGTGTGCGTGGGTGCGCGTGTGCGCACGCACACACACACACACACTCTAATATGCTGCTCTGTGCCAGGTTAGATTGCTGCTGGAAAAATGCCTTCATTTGTAGAAACCCCACTTTAAGGAGACAAATGAACACAATCTGAAAAAATAAAAAACATCAGGATAGGAAGGTGCCTAGAAACCAGAGTGCATTGGAAATACATGAACTAACGGCAGTTTTTCCATCAGAGAATGAAGAAGTTAAATGACTGCAGGAAAATACTCTTCAAATATTTGGGTGCCTTTTATACAATCAACTGGTTAGACGGCTCCAAGGGAAAAGTTAGTACTGATCCATGGCAGTTTATGGAGACATACAGATTCAGGTTCATTAAAGGGAAAACATTCTGCTCTCTTTCTCAGACATGGTCCAGAGGTGAAATGTGGCGCTCAGCAAAGGGTGACGTCTTTGCATGAGGAAACATTTAGCCTTCTTACAAGGATTCTGGTGTTAGATAACTTTCAAAACATCTTATAGTCAATCCGCAGATATAAAAATTTCCCTTTGGGTCTCTTTATACCTCATGGAGACATCTCTCTTGCTTTAAAGATATCAGGTTATCAGAGGCTGTCCAGAACTGATTTTTACATTTTTCTGGTCATGTTTTACAACATATGGTCATTTTTTACACCATATTTCTACATTAGTAGCCTGCAATTCTCTGGTTTCCACTTCAATTGTGGAACTCCTAGTTAAGGATGTTTGGCTCAGAGAAAACAGCAAACATACAGGGTTTTCTTTTTCTTACATAATGAGATGTCTGCAGGTTTGTAGGGATGTTACAGCCGTTTAGGGTTCTGGGTTCTTTATGTTTCTCTGCTCTGATATTTTCACCCTGTGGATTTGGTCTCCATGGTCACAAGATGGTTACTAGACCTCCATTTCTCATTTATTTGAGATTGGAATAGCACAGAAAGGTGCTCTCACAATTCTTTGCCTTTCTATTCATGGAAGGAGGGTCTCCCTAGTTGTTTTCTGCTTATCGGTAGTTCATGGTCTATCACATTTGAGAGGTGATTAGGAAAATCAAGTATTTTGCATCTAAGTCTTACTGTGGAGTGAGGCAAGGAAGAAAGCACACTGCAGCAGGGGTGAGAGAGTCAGAGTTTAGGTCTTTTTCCTGCCATAGAAACTCAGACCTAAGACAGCATTGATTCAGTCTTGCGAGATTGTTAACAGCTAACATACCATGTTGGCTTTTACCTTTAACCAGACTGGTTGATTTACTTTAAAATGTAATCTAGAACGAAGGTAAAATGTCTATAAAGAAACACTGATGAATGCAAAGAGGAAGCTGAATTCACTTGCAATATCAAGTTTTAAACAAAACATTTAAATTATTTAATAAGGTCTATGGAGCTTGTTTAAGAGTATATAAAAGCAGACAGCTGCATTACAAGCTATAAACAATTTAACTAAGAAACATAAAATCAATCTGTCCTTTTTCAGAAATGCCTTGATTTGTCTTAATCAATCATTCTTAAATCATTCTGGTGAAGCTCTCAGTTCAACCCATTTATAAATCATGATTGTACAAAGGTCACTGGATAGCTGCTCCATGCCATCACCAGTAATAAGAAGGCCATCAATATTTTCAGAACTCACCACATTCGTAAACAGTAAAAGAGCTTAAAAGGTTTATTCAGTCTCACGACAGCTCAATGAGTTTATACATGCAAAGTGTTTAGAATAGTGCTTTGCACATTTGCTAAATGTTAATTATTGTGATTTTTCTTATGGCCATGAAGCTGGCAATGCTTTATCAAAAGAGGATGTGAAAAAATAAAAAAGCCTATCCCAAAGCCAATCTGCTTAAGAAAATGTCTGTTGTTTATCACTATAAACAAGTGGGAAATTAGGTATTTGGCAGGTTAGAATGGTGTATTTTTAAGATAAGATGGACTCGGACAATTACAATTAGACTTAGCAAGACATTTATGACCCCAATTTTATTAAGGAATTAAATCAAACCACACAAAATCCTGAAACAAAAATGCTATATTTATTTCCACATAAATTAAATTGCAAGGCAATACAATAAGAGAAACTTGCTAAAGCCTTCTTCCTTGACCATCAGAACTGTTTTCTCCACATGAGGAAACATACAAAACTGCACATGGGTTTGTGTGATTATTTCACCTCCCAATTAAGACTGCAGTCCTGTCCACATAAGGCATATTTCTATATTGCTTCACCAAAAATATAAATATTTAGGGGAGGGAAAGAACATACGATAATATAACAATAAAAACTAGCATTTGCAGAACAAATACCACTTGAAAAAGTGATTTGGCAAAAATTTCATGTGAATAACACAGCAACCCTGTGTGGTAGGTATTACCATAATCATGACTGCTATTTTGAGATGAGTAAATTGATGTTTAGAGCGATCAAGTGACTTACCAGAAACTATCCCATAATTGGTAGAGGCAGAACTACCTACCCACTATGTGTTATAGCTTTAAAGTAGAACCTTTTTTACTATATGACAGTTCTATGAATCTGTTCGCATAACTGGAGACTAGATCTCTTACTAGGAATGCCGTTTATATGCACACATAATGTTCTTGGCCCTGTGCAAGATCCTGGAAGTTCAGAGATAAGTAAGAAGAATCCCTCAATCTCGAGATCACCCTTCTCGAGACTGGGGAAAGCCAATGAACTATAAAAACCTTAAGTCCTCTGACATAGTCAAATATGGTAGGCAGCTATTGAAATGTAGACTAATTAAAATTCAAAAAATAAAGTTTCAGTTCCTCAGTTACACTAGCCACATTTCAAGTGCTCAATATCCACATGGGGCAAGTGACCACTGCTTTGGACAATGCAGATGTGGAATATTTCTATCGCTGCAGCAAGTTCTATTAGAAGGCACTGCTCTAGGGCTTTGCTACTCGAGGGGTGCTCTCAGCACCATCCTCGTCACTGGGAGCTAGTTAGACGTGAAGAATCTCAGGCCCCAAACTAGACCTACTGGATCAGAACAATAGCAAGAGCCCTCAGTGATCCATGTGAACATTAAAATCTTAAATGGGTTCTTAGAGAAAAGCTTTAAGAGCTCTCCCCAAACACTTTTACCAAGTAAAATATGTGGGCTGGTGGGTGGGTGCGGGCAACAGTGAGGAACATTTAACAGAATACAGAGGACTTTACATTCAGAACAAACACTAAAAGATCAATAGTAAAGGTAATGGTCATCAAATATGGGTGACCTACATGCCAGGCATCAAATAGAGACTTTGCACATGTTAAAGTAATTTCATGGACCTTGAATTTCGAACAGTGATTGGTGCTGATAATGCATTCACTTTGTGTTTTGATGAATGTTTGAGAGGAGGGAATGTTTCCAATGAACCTTGACTAGGCAGAATAATCTACAGGAGGCGTTCACAGGGCTGAGTGGGGTGCACTTAAGGCAGATGAACTGAGTGTCAGCAAGCACATGGTCATGTATCTAAAAATGATACTCTAAGCCACGTGTAAAATGATCCCTTCCCAGCTCTCAGGGGATGCCAGGAAAGTAGTTGTGGGGTCCCTTCTGATTGATACTGGATAATGTCAATATGTAACTGTAGCTAAGAAGCCTAGAAAAATGCTATGAATGCTATGACTAAGAAGGATTCAAGAAAGTACCAGAAAACAGAACTCACCCTGGTAACGTCTCTGCCCTTGCCTCATTACAATCTTGTGTGTGGTAGAATAATTTCTACCATTTTTCTATTAACAAAGAACAACAAAGAAGATCTGCACAAATATGTCTTTTCTATTCACAGAGACCAAACTGATCCAGAAAGACAAAACATTAGTTCACAAACAACTTCTGGGCTAAGAATTGCCACTGAAATTGGCATAATATGAGCAAAAATTCAGTTGTCTCATGTTGACATTCATCAATTTGGGGAAAAATATTACATAGTAACTTGTTTACACCTCTTTCACTAATTCTGGGAAATCCTGTTGGTGAACATACCCTCATTCATCACTCCAGGGTAATTTCTAGAAACCCTGATAGTTGTGCTATTCAAAGTGGTGGTTTGGGAAATAACCTTGAATACAGTGGGGACATGTAGAATGTTGTGGCCTCCATGGCAGATAATGGCATGCAATGGTTTCAACGATCTGAGGTCATCTGAGGTTCCTGGAACAATCCCATTAGATAATTCACATGGTGATATTTTTCATGAGCATCGTAACAGTCACAATAAAAATGTTAGTTTAAACAATGCCACATACCTCTTTCATAAAAGCATATTTAACTATCGTTCTCTAATAATACTTGAAACCTTACACTATGTGAGGGCATTCATTAGTGCCCCTAAACCAAGCCCACACACAAAATTCAAGTGACCATTACCTGGTAACAACAATAAAGGCAGGTGCAACACATAGCAGACTAGAGTCTCAAGCATCAAGTTATAAAGGACCAAACCACAAAAGTAATTAAGCACTCAACATCAATAATCTACTATATAATGATTCTCTAGGAACTATATTAATCCCTGTCCAAAGAATATGATTGAAAGAAAAAAAAATGATCTCCATACAGATGCGCATTCAGGCCCAATACAATTACTATGCAAATGCCTTAAGACAAAATTAACTTGCTCAGCCAAAACTTTCCCTTGGAGATGAGTAGACAGATTTCCGTGATTTAGCTGCATAAGTGTTTTTTGGTTCACATTGTAGCCCATTGTTTTTCTACAAAGATGGATGTAAACAAATACCACCATCACCTCCTCCCCTCCAAACCAATAACATTCTTCAGAGACTTTGCTAGACCTCAGCTTTGAAACTGTCGAATGGCATCAATGTAGCCTTATGCCTCCATGAAAAAGCATGACAGGAGATTTACATTTTATCCTATGTTGGCTTTTAATTCTGTTGAAATAGATCTAAACATTTCTTGGAGTGGACACCATGTTATTAGAATATTTAGTAGAGTGCCAAGCTCTGTACAAACATTATTTTTTTCATCTGCATGATCTCCTTCTGGAGGGGACGGCATGTTATTATCACCGTTTTTAAGTGGGAAAAGTTAGCTTTGAAGGTCAGCTTCTTTACCTGAAGGAAGAAGTTACATAAGAGTCCAGAACTACAATCTTAACTGTCTTTTACTGCAGGCAGGTAATGCGAATGAGGTAAGCAGGCCAAATCAGACAAGCAATAGGAATGGGCAGCGTAACAGAAGAAAACATGTGCTCCCAAGTTCCTGTTTCATCTAAGGATGGTGGGATTGCCTAGTGTTTAAGGGTGAATGCTTGGGACATTTCTCTGGACAAGGAAATCTGCTTTCCCTTGGAATCAACACATCTAGACCTATGTGGAAGACCTATACCTTAAGAAAAGAACATATAATTTGTTGAGAGATAAGCTAGGATATTGGAATTTTATCAAGTTGGAAGTGGCAGGAATGAACACTTACTAAGCTGAAATGTTCATCTACTCATTCAACAAATATTGATTGACCATGAGAGACTGAATATACAAACAGATAATGACCAGGCCATACATGACAATAGAACTCTGACCACAGCCTCTGTGGTAACCAGACCAGGAGCCACACCACAAACTCTCCAGTAACTAGACCAGGAAGCAAAACCAGAACCTCTGCAGCAACTGGACACAAACAATCATGATTTGGTCAATGGCTTTCATCTTTCCTATTTTTCTCCCCACTCTCCTTCCAACTCAGAACCAACCAGAGAAAGCCAACTATGCTTCACAAACCAAGCGCATCAAATGCCCACTTCTGGTTAGCCCAATTTCAGCTTCCCCATGCCAAAGTCCTCCCAGAAAAGCCCACCTGCAAATTTCTGTTCGTTTTACTGTAAAGGTTTCTTATTCTTCTGCTGGCCTTTGAGTCTCTGCCAAATGCAAGTAATTATTGCTGATACCCTTGCAAGCTCTAAATGAATAGCTTTTGTTTATTCACATTTGCGTGGTCTTCATTTATTTCCATAAACACATATTAAAATCAACTTTATAAAGTGATCCAGTAAGTGAATGGAGAGGGAGATTTTACAAAGAGCTAAGGCACTGAGAGTTACGCACAGGATGGCATCCCAAGGGTAGTACTGGTGGCCGAGTGTGTCTGGAGGGTAGAGTGGTGTGTGTGTGTGTGTGTGTACGTACTTGGAAGTGTAAGTGTGACATGACTTTGAACAAAGAGGCCAGGAAGATGATGAAGGACATTAAATGGCAAACTTGCAAGTCTGTAAATTTATCCTTTAGTTATGGACAACAGTGAAAACATTTAAATAGGGAACTAATGCGATTTAACTTGAATTTTTGAAATGTTACTCTAGCAGCAGGATGGAAGATGAATGGATGGTAGGCAATCCATGAGGTGAGTATGCCTAGGAAATCATCACTGTGGCCCAGATGAAAGATGCTGAAGACCTAAACATTGGCAGTGGGGACAGAAATGAGGACAGAATAAGAGAGATGATATTTATGTTACAGACACACAACTTACAAGATGTGGTAGAGACAAGAAAAAAACTGAGAATCACTCCAGGTTTCTAGGTGGCATGCTCATGGAGAAGAACAGGTTAGGAAGTAAATCACAGCAATAACTAAGAACACCTGCTAAGTGGTGGACCTGGGACACAAGGTCAAGATGACTTCTGGAACGGTCACATTACTCCAATTGAACATGTCATGTCCCAGGTAGACTTAGACACTGAATGACAGTGGACATTGCTCCACACTTGAACTCTCTCTCGGTACATTTACAAAGAAGCATGACCTCATTAGTAGATCCTTTTGCAAGTGGAGATGATGTGCATGTAAAAATACGTTCTTGTATAAAACAACGATAGGTTAAGAAATCTAACGACCTCTACAGAAGTCCAAGGAGGATACTTTTGGATAAAATGCACCATAGGTGAAGACGGTAAAATGATTTTTTCCCTCCTATGCATGTTAATTCTTAACTTTTATATTAGAATTTAGGTACTTTTCCTTATGTGAATTATAAACTTTTAAAAGCAGAAAATGCATCCTTTAAAAGATAAACCTATTCTTTAACTGCTATTGTTAAGGGGAGGGTCAGGTAAAAAATATCAACTCTTTAACTTGTGAAGATAAGACGGTGCCACCAAATAAACTAATGATGTTGTCACTTCTCAGAAAGAAACAAAAAATCACCCCAAATCTTTTGCTCGTAAAGCACAGCAAAGATAGGAATCTGCTTACTGCTGCGGAATAAGCACATTAGCCATTTTTTTCTGATGCCTATATCATCTCACTTGTAAAGAACTTCTTTTGGTGGGGGGTGGGGCAGGTCATTCTGCAAGGCACTACGTAAAGGCAGATACTAAAAGTTTTTTCTTTTACGGGTTTTTCTTTTTTTTTTTTTTTGGTCCTCATGTGCCAAAAGAGAATGGTTAGTATCGTGAGACATACAGCAAAATCTTATTACTTAAAAGTAAGTCTTAACAGGCTAAGTTTATGAGATAAATTCATAATACTTTCCTCTTGGCCACTTTTAAACCTAATCTTTGATTATCTCTGTATCACTCGTGAAAGCAAGATCGGAGTCATTGATTAAACCATAACACGTATTCCTCTAATTTTCCGTGTGGTTTTGATTTTGATGTAAAAAGCTTTGATTTTGCTGTACACAACATTTTGATGACTGCCCCTGCTTGATTAAGATCCTTGAATGCAGATGAGAATTAATACTCAGCACAAAGATGAGAGCCTATGAAGGAAGTAGGAAATCTTCATAAGCGTCCATTTGTGTGATGGTGGCGAGTGGGTGGCTACAAAAGGACAAAGGTGATCTGCAGCCACTTCCCTCACCACTTTCTCCCCCACCACATACCCACAGAGCCACAGAACTAAGAATTACAGGTCTTAGATAATTTCAACCAAAGTGCAGTAAGAGGCAGATGCAGTGGGCTTAGAAATAGAATTATAATACTTGTAATAATAATCATTACTACGTGGCAGGCAGGACACCACACATTGCATGTGCCTTATCTCAATCACACAGGTGAT
This sequence comes from Eubalaena glacialis, assembly GCF_028564815.1. Classification (NCBI taxonomy): domain Eukaryota; kingdom Metazoa; phylum Chordata; class Mammalia; order Artiodactyla; family Balaenidae; genus Eubalaena; species Eubalaena glacialis. The sequence continues at coordinate 41,835,897 of NC_083728.1, read as the reverse complement.
GACACACTAGATATTTCCATTTGGCTGTTTAGTAGGCATCTTGACAGCTTTCTTGATTCCTCTTCCTCAGGCTTCACCCATTCATTCATTCATTCATCTGTATAGTCAACAAATATTTACTGATTACCTGTTACGTGCCAGACAATGTTCTAGGCACGATGAACCAAAAAACAGTAAACAAAACAGACAAAAATATGTACTGTCATGAGGTGTACATTCTAGAAGACAAACAAAATTGGTGAGTAAAAGATATAATATGTTAGATGGGGATAAATGCTATAGAGAAAAGTAAAGCATGAAAGTAAATGAAGAGACAGTGCAATTTTAAGAATGCTGGTTATGGAAGCCTCTATTCGTAGGTGACGTTTGGGTGAAGACACACAGGAGGGAGTGAGCCATGCTGGAATCTGGAGCATAGTGTTACAGACATGAGAGCAGGAATCTCCACCAAAGCACCATCACTCACCCGATTGCTCAGTCCAATGACCTGTTAGTCATCCTGAATTGTTTCTTATCACTTCCCATCCGATCCATCACCACATTCTGACACCTCCATCTCCAAAATTTATCCCACCCACTTCTCTCCATCTCTACTCTAGGTTCACACCCTCATCCACCCAACTGCTCTCCCCAAGGCCATGCCTTCCCTGTCCCAGAGTCAATTCCACACAGCCAGACTGACCTTTTAAAAACATACATCACATCCTTTCACTTCTGGAAGCTTATCTTCCAACATGTATTACCTTTGGTGTAAAATGCTCACTCCTCGTCAGAGCAGAGGGGTCCTGCATCCTGGCTCCTTCTCCACCTGACTTCCCAGCTCTCTCTCCCACCACCGACTCTGCTGCAGCCCCCTGCCAACTCCTTTCAGCCTCAGAACCTGCATTAGTCTACTTGGGCTACTATAACAAAATACTACCACAGACTGGGTGGCTTAAACAACAGAATCTTATTTTCTCACTGTTGAGAAAATAAGGCTGGAAGTCCAAGATCAAGGTGCTATCAGGGTTGGTTTCTAGTGACACCTCTCACCCTGGCTTGTAGACGGCTGCCTTCTTGCTGTGTCCTCACATGGTCTTTCCTTTTGCACGTGCAGACAGAAAGAGAGATCTCCTCTGCTTCGCATAAGGACACCAGTCCATGGATTAGAGTCCCACTCTTCTGACCTCATTTAATACTAATTACCTCCTTAAAGGCTCTATCTCCAAATACACTCACATTGAAGGTTAGGGCTTCAACGTAGGAATTTTGGGGACACAATTCAGTCCATCACAGAGCCTTTGCATTTGCTGTTCTCTCCGCCTAAGATGCTCTCCTCCCAGGTTTCTGCATGGTTGGCTCCTTCCCTTCATGTGGATATGAGGCCTTCCTTGATCACCCTTTGCAATAATACTACTCTCACTCTTCCTCTCTCTCTCTCCCTTTACCCTTTGTTATTCTTCTTCCAGCCTCCAATCCCTACCTGATGTTACATTTCCTGTCTGAGTCCTAGAAAGCAGGGACTTTGTTCTCTGCTGTATCTCCAGGCCCTAGAATAGTAACCTATATATAGCAAGTGTCCCTATTAGTTGGATGAAAACTCTCAGAGCATTTATACCAAGTGGGTGCTATTAGCCCCATCATACAGAGGAGAAAAATGATGATCAGAGAAGTTCAATAATTTGCCTTGGCTCCCTTGGTCAGAATCAGGATTTAAATCCAAGTCTGCTTACCTCTCAAGTGAACAGGTTCCACGTATTATCATCTCTGTCCTTCACAACAGCCCTATGAGATGGCTACATGAGTTACTGTAATTGTTGAGCTCCCATCAGAATCTACAGGGCACGGAACTGGCTTGATGAGGGGACCCTGGGACTCAGAGGCAGTGGGCTTCTTGCCCAGATATTGGAGGCGAAGTGTAGCTGCAGGAAGAAGCATCCTAGGAAGGATGCTGTGCCAGAAACAGAGTTATCTTTCCACAGTTGGGTTATCTCACTCACAGAGGAGTAGATAAGATGAAGAAACTAGGATGCAAAGTCTAGCAGGGTCCTGGGTGAGCGAATTTGTGCCTAAGTTTGAAATGAACAGAGGAACATTCTCATCGCTGGAATTCTGGTGTCCATGACAGCTGGTGTGCTCAGGGGCATTTAATGGGGAAGCAAAGATGGTGTTGTTGATCACAGATCATCATTATGCCAACAAAAGTTCCATCTCATACACTCTACTCACAAGCCCTCCTTCAGTCCTGAGTTATTTAACTCATGCTGCATCTATGAGGAAAGCTTTTCTCCAATGTATTCATCTGGTATAATTCTATTCATCCTTCAAAATCCAAATCAAATATCATTTATTCTCTTTGACTTTTTCTGCTCCCTGTCTCTTTGTACAGAAACAAATGCTTCTTTTCCAGGGTTCACTGAGCAGTATTAACATAGCTCTTCACTGTAGAAGCTGGCTCTATTCTGGCACACAAACCATTATTTGTTTTAGCTCATACTGTCTTCTGTGGTGTTCCTGAAATACACCACCTATATGTTATTCATCTTACATCTCCAGCATGCCAATATATGCTTAGTACTTTGGAGAAACGCAATAAATGTTTGGAAATGGAACTTCAATTTCCAGATGAGGATCTTGATGCTTGCCCAAGATAATTAACTAATGGCAGAGCTGAGAAATGAATCAAATTTTTCTCCCTAAAAGTTTTTCCAGAGGCTGTATTGAATCTCTTTAAGTCATTTTAGCATATGTTCTCTCATGGCTAACAAACTCCCAGGAGGGGCCCTGCTCACCTTTCTCTTGAACTTCTGGCTCTGGCAAAAAGGTTAAGAGATGAGTAAAAATGAAAATATAAAAGAAACTATAAAAAAGGAAAAATCTCTTTCTACCAGAAAGTATTTATTTCCAGCAGTGGCATAAGAGTTAAAAATTAAAACAGAATGTTGTTTTGCAAATTAAGAACCATCCAAAGTACTGTTGTTTCATGAATATTACCATTTAACAAAATACTCACAATTGAAATTGTTTCAAACTTTCCTAGTAGATCTCTTATTATAGTTGGTAGCAATTTAAAAAATAGGACAGAATTCTATGACTGAGTTCCAGGGAATCTTGTAGTGGATATCAAAACTAAAATAATTCCGCCAAACATCTATATTACAGGATTTTTAGATGAGTGAAAGAAAGAAGGAAAGAAGAAAGGAAAGAAATTGCTTGTAAGAAGTAAATGCTTTTTTTTAAAGAAGGCAAGCTGAAAGGGGTTCACAGGATGAGTCAGAAATAAGCAAGTCCACTTAAAATTTGTATCCAAATATAGATTACAATTTTTTTCTTTGAGCTAATTCTTTTATTTCTTACCACAAAGATAGAGTGAATTTTTAACCTGAAAATAACCTTGTGATATGAACATATATAGGTATAGCTGAATATAGAATCCATGAATGAGTACCATGTGTTTCAAAAATGAAGATTGTGTTATCACTGGTGAAAAATAAGCACACAGTTTCTATATTATTGTAAAGTTTAGCATTCAGCTCACTGCTAGTATAGTTCTTGAGCATAACAGCAGTGAGAATCTTATCTCTGCTTGCTCTTTGTTGCATATCCCCCTGGCATCGCATACAAATTTGCAAAAATATTTTCATCAGGTACAAGCCCACTCTTTACAATTTAGCAGCAAAGTGATGAAGTCTAGTTTGGGGGCTTCTACTAGTTGGTGTTTGTTCTAATACCACAGTTCTTTCACAGAATGTTTGTCAACTGTCCATGCTTCCAGGAACCAGTTCTTATCTTTAGCCCAATAGTATTGAGTTGGTCATATGTCATCAATGGAGGATGGTAGAATTCCTCAAAGAAAATCCTGCAGCTAGATTGGTTGTTGGCACAAAATGTGGAATCTCTGGTGGATGCTTCACTAAAAACAGAGTCCTTAAAAAGGGAGCATGCTTTCTATAAGGCTAAGGAAGAAAGGTATGCATAATCCCGTACTCTCCTTGAAGCATAAAGTAAATCCACCAGATACTTGAGGAGCAGAGATTAAAGAAAGAAGAGATGAAAAGAAAACAGTAGTACATTGGTAGAATTCTGATGAGACAATTGTGGACAAGTCTTATCACTCCTGAATTGCACTGTTTTCACATAAAAAACACCACCAAAAAATGGTCCCAACTAATGGGCATTTCTACCTGTCCATTAATTTCAGAGATTGACAAGAAATTGAAAGAAAAATGTATGTGATGATTTTGTTCACTACAGTCACTTCCCCAAATTGATGTAGCTGTTTTAATCCATTAGAGCTAAATATTAGGGTTGAAGTAGGTGTAAGAGATTTGGCATTAAATTTTTCAAAGGGAATGGGAACACAATCATTTCACCTACAATCTCTGACTCATCTAAGACCACAAAGGAAATAAATAGCAGACACTTCCAGGAGTGGTCTGGGAGGAAGCCTAGGAAAAACGATCTTGAAATATTCATGCTAAATCATTAGGCTTTTTGAAGACTTCAAAGGGTAAAGATTCTTTTATTTTACTGAATAATTGAATTCCAAAGAGCAAAGTTCAATATATTATCATTAACTTCCATTATATAATTAGCGATTTGACGCCATGGAAACATTCCTCCATTAACTTAGGTTTTGTGATAGTCTACCCCATGGTGCAATGGACATTGTAGTCCATTAGTGGGGTTATGCCTACAACAAGTATAGTGGTTACACATATTGTACTTAGGGAATTCTTAGTGTGGCTTCCCCTGAGAACGGCATCTTAGACAAGGATGTGAGTGCAGGAAGTTGATTTAGGAGGTGATCCCAGAAGCAGAAAAGAGGAGTATGGACAATGAGATAGGGAAGGAAGAGTTTTTAATGAAAGATACAGAAATGAGTTTATTACCACTTTTCACTGAGTGGTGGCTCAGTCCTGCTGGGGGCACCCTCAGAAATTGTGCCTCGGCTGTGTGTTTACCCCGAAACTACCCCCTATCATTCCATTGGTTAAGGGCTGTCCACTGAGGATGTTAACTCCCCTGTATTCTATGTTGCACCTGCCCACTGATTGGTTTTCCAATTTCCCTCCCACGTGCACTAGAGGTGAAGTGCTGGCAATATGCAATGAAGTGTCTATGACATTTGCTCCAATATCTAGGGGCCAGGGGTGCTTGATAACTCACCGTCTGTTATAGAGATGCAGGATGACATAATATCTGAGAGAGTATTTGTTTAGTGTCAGCTCCATGACACCATTACAGATAATCTACAATCCTTAGTTTCCTCATCCATAAGATGGTGATAATAATAGAATCCATAATGCATATAAAATAAAGGACCTGGCATGTAGTAAGCATTCAAGGGAAATGAGTTGTTTTTGTTTTCCTAAAGAAATATTTTTAAACATCTTTTTTATTGCCAAAAATGCTCACCGAACCAAGGAAATATATCCAATTTCTGTTACTCTTTTCATTTAATTTTCATTGAAGACTATTCTACTCCACTTCTCACTTTAGTTGGCATTTGAAATAGCCCATTGATGAGTTATGAAATGTCACATTCCCTGGTAGTTGCTATGCTCATGGAATCAGAAAACATCAGGACAGGAAGGGACCTCCCAGTTCAGCCCATCCAATTCCCTGTGCCATGCTTCTCAGAAGACAGAATTTCCTTTCTTAACTAGGAGCCACCTATTGACCTTAGATAATAGAGACTGATCTGTGTGAGACTCCTTTCTTTACCTTGTTGTCATCACCACTCATATAAATGGCTAAAATCCAGACAGGGCAGGAAAGCACAGTTTGAAAAGCTAAAAATGTCCCTCCAAAAAGAAGTAGTCAGTAGAAAGGACGCCCATTTTTCAAAAATGAATTATCCTTGAGCTATTACACTGACATTTTCTCCAAATTTGCTCAGAAATGGTAGACATTGCTATTTCTGTCCCAGTAGGAGTCCTGACGTTGAAACAAGTTTTTATAACACAGGGTGTTCACAATCTTGGGTGCACTATTTGTCTTCAGTGGCGCCCTAGCACAGCAATTACTCTGCCAGCTCAGCCCTCTTCCGCTGCCTTCTAAACATAACACATCTTAGATTTACTTAGAAGTATATCAGCCACTTTTCTACGCAAAGGCTCTGCTCTCACCAAAAACATGGCATGTGCTGAGTATCTTTGAAAAGCTGTAATTATCAACTCCTAGTGGTACAAACAGAAATAGACACAAGACTGATGTGTGCTGAAGGTTTCCAGAGCCTGCTCAATCAGGGTAAAAATACCTGGCAGGGCCAAAAGAAAAGCACAAACACTGTGAGGTTTCTTCCCCCACTCAATATATTTTTCATTCTGGTCAAGAAAAGAAATCCCTTTTGAAAGGGGTTTAGTCCAAGTTAGTAAGCTTCTAGCCCCCAAAACAGTTTCTTGAAGAAGTCTACAAAGCTGGTGACATAGAAGCCATTGTGTGCCACCCAAAGGCAAAATCTGGCAGGCAAAATCCTCTCCACAGGAAAATATAGGTGGGATTACCAAGCCTAGCTGGGACAACATGTCTCAGGGCTACTGCCAAAGGGCTGGTTTGAAAGAGGCAACATGAATACAAACAAAGGTTGCAGCCATTTTCCTGATATTCTGTCCAACATACACAGAGTCGGAAATCATAGAGTCCCAAAAGGAAATTAAAGGTCATTTTCTCACCTTTTCCTTCTGTCATGCCCCTCCCCCCACACCAGCCTTTATTGCAGGATTTCCTGCTAAAATCATATTCCACATTGTAATTCTCCAGTTTTGTTGACAAATGACTCAAAAAGACTTGCTCGTTAGCCTGTTTCCTTGATGGACATGAAGAAACTAGAAAGGTATTTCTGATATTGGGCAAAATTACATTTCCCTGTAATTTGCACTGAGTGTCTCCTTCTGACTCCCTAGGGCAACTCTCTTTCCTACTGAACAATCTTTCACATTTCTGAAGAAGCCGAGCCCCTTCCTCAGCATGTCTTTTCTACTAGAGACAAAACTCTCCCCAGTTTCCTGGACTGTTACTCATGTAACTTGGTTTCCAGACCAGTCACACCCTAGTGATTATCAGTAGTATTCTAGGTATTATTTGTAGAGCATTGGGAATGTGGTTGGCTCAGCTTTATGTACATTTTCTCAATGACTACTCCCAAGGTCTTGGGATCCCCACTTAAGAGATGAGGAACATGAGGTATGCAGCTGTCCCAAATTTCACAGCTAGTAAGTAAAGGAGTTGAGAGTAAAACCCAGGCCACTAAAATCCAGCCACTCAAAAGCCTGTGCTTGGAACCATTTGCCACACAGCTCTCCTGTTTGTTTACCTGTTCATGGTAGTGCCCCAAACTAGAAGCATGTCTCCAGGTGGGGTCTGATTGGTGCAGAGTACAGTTGGCCTTTGACTTCTTTTAATGATGTCTAGAACGTGATGAATATTTCTAAACAGCCAAATCACAATATTACCTCACACTGAATTTACGATCAAAGCAAATCACTCAGTATCTTGACATTCATACATGCATATTGTAATTTGTGTGCAATTTCAATGAAACTCCAATTCTGCACATCTAGGATTCCAGATCACTGGGACCTCTTTGAGTCTTCATGCTATTATTCAATGAATCAACCATATCTCCAAATTGTGCGTCACATAACATTTGAAAATAGCAGCTTATTTCATTCTTTTACATGTAGCTGTCCAGTTTTCCCAGCACCAATTATTGAAGAGGCTGTCTTTTCTCCATTGTATGTTCTTGCCTCCTTTGTCATAAATTAAGTGAAAATATGTGAGTGGGTTTATCTCTGGGCTTTCTATCCTGTACCATTGATCTATATTTCTGTTTTTGTGCCAGTACCATACTGTCTTGATTACTGTAGCTTTGTAGTATAGCTCAAAGTCGGGGAGCCTGATTCCTCCAGCTCCATTTTTCTTTCTCAAGATTGTGTCCATCAACAGATGAACGGATAAAGATGTGGCACATGTATACAATGGAATATTACTCAGCCACAAAAAGAAACAAAATTGAGTTATTTGTTGTGAGGTGGATGGACCTAGAGTCTGTCATACAGAGTGAAGTAAGTCAGAAAGGGAAAAACAAATACTGTATGCTAACACATATATATGGAATCTAAAAAAAAAAAAAGAGGTACTGATGAACCTAGTGGCAGGGCAGGAACAGACGTAGACATAGAGAATGGACTTGAGGACACAGGGGGTGGGAGGGGGAAGCTGGGGTGAAGTGAGAGTTGCACTGACATATATACACTACTGAATGTAAAATAGTTAGCTAATGGGAAGCAGCAGCATAGCAGAGGGAGATCAGCTTGGTGCTTTGCGATGACCTAGAGACGTGGGATAGGGAGGGTGGGAGGGAGGCTCAAGAGGGAAGGGATATGGGGATATATGTATGCATATGACTGATTCACTTTGTTGTACAACAGAAACTAACACAGTATTGTGAAGCAATTATACTCCAATAAAGATCTATTTAAAAAAAAGAAAAGAAAACAGCATCTTCTATGATGACTTCATAGAATTGCTTAATAAAAATAATAGATCAGAAGAAGAGGAAGGCTATAACACTGAGATATAATCCATCATAAACACCCATTCATTGGGGATGACTATACAAAGAGACACTAATTTGCTTGACTAAATGACCTACTCATGCAGACTCCTAATGCTCAACTTGTTCTTTCCAAGTGTTCCCAAACCAGGGACTTAAAAACCCCGTATCAGTCAAGATCCTAGCCCCCCACACCCTCTAAATTTTAATGAGAAGATATATTAAGTGAAGAGGCTTTAATGAAGGTATAGAACTCAGAGGTATAGGGCAAATTAGGACAGCCAATAAGGGAAGCTGGTTCATGCAAGATTAGCCACTGTGGGGAGCTGTCATAACTCCTGGGCCTGAAGTGGAAGTAAGGGGGTGTGATGGGAAGAGAATGACTGACTGTATGTGGTTAGAGCTGGAGCCATAAAAGAGGGGCTGCCTTTTGGGAGCTGTAGTTGAAGAGATATTCTGCCACTGCCAGAAATGTGGTGCTGAAGGAGAGGGGAGTAGAGGATAAACACCCCACATCTCTATCCTTCCACCCTCTAATAGCCTGACTGGGTATCCCACTGGCCAAACTCAAACTTTCCCTGAGAGTCACCTTCCCAGGGCACCCAGGGAGCAGAGAAGACAATGGTAGAAACTGGATTTTGGGGGAGAGGGAGTGATTGGGAGGCAGCAAAGAGTGAAAAATAAGCATATGTCCCTTCTCCAGTTTGGCTAATGGTCTCTAAGCTTTCTTGCCAATTTCTTTTTCACATTGGTAAAAGTGATTTTTAAATTGATAGTGAATGGTATACTCTTCCATTACCAGGTAAAAATCAGAGGTCTCATCCCATTGAGATGCAGGAACTGGCCTCTTCCACACCAGCCAATAATTTTTGAGAAAAATGTAGTCCAAGGCCAGGACCCACCATCAAGTGTCATTTGCATTAAACTTCACAGTACAGTTTTTATATCAAAATGTCAAATGCAATTTTTTCTATTCTCTGGAAAACTGGGCTTTACTGCGTCTTATTGCATTGTACTAATGTTCAAGAAAATAAAGATGACTCAGTAGCTATTCCATAATTAAACAGTATTATCCCAGCATGCTTGGATTTTATGTTTGGCTGTTTTACTGGTTTTTCTACAACATGGCAAAAGTACTTGAATCTCCTGGGTTTCATCAATAAAACCAAGAAGAATTGAATAGATAGTATTGTAAATCTTGATAATTGATGTCAAGTATATCCACTGAATTACTTGCAAAAGAAGATAATTTTGATATGGGGGTTTCACTAAACTTTTAATGTAGCTATTCATTGAACTGGGCTTTAAATTTTTTTTTTAAATCAGGAAAATTCTTAAAAAAATAAAGAGGTAAAATTAAGTTCTTAAAACATATACAGACTTCTTTAGAAAACTCTCAAAATAAAAATAAAAGATGACAGAATCATTAAACCATATCTTCTACACACAAACATACACACAAAGGGAATGTTATTTTATTTCTATGTATATTCTGGATTCAGTTATATTCAGTGTGCCTTATTTTCTTTTATGTGAAATTAGAACTAGACAAAATATATTTCTTGAAACCAAATCTTTATTTTGTCCACATTCATTTATCTTGATACAATGCTTCTTTATATTAATTATATAACAGGTAGAGGTAAGGTGCCTTATTGTCGCTGCTCAGTTAATCCTCCTGTATTGATATTTAAACTGGCTTAAGGAATTTTTCCAATACAAAGAGCTTCATAGTTGAGCAAGCCAAGGGGAATGGTCATCCTTCCTAAACAAAGTTTGAAGAGGCAACAGTCCCCTCCCCCTCCCCCATAGGAATTCTTACTTCTGCTGGAAGCATGAATAATTTCAGAGACATCTTCTGCCCTGGTCAGTCATTGCTCATGTTTCATATCTGCCTGGTTCATTAGTAAGCAAACATAGCTCTCAGTGTTCATGCAAAACCATCTATATTTAGATAAATATTAAGTCACTCAGCAAACCTCCAGAATAAGGAGTATTTATTATTTCTTACTGACATGAGTTGGAATTACACTGATCAAATTTCTTATTCTGTGATCAGATTATCTTGCAACCAGTACAATGCAAGGTATCAAAAGCCTTGGCTGGAAAATGCATTCAAAGCAATTCTCTCTTGTAGTGAATCACTCTACCCTTCAGAAATTTATATCATATTCAGGAAGTCTTTGGCTGATGGTCTTCATTATCAGGCTCTTCTGTAAGTATCCTATTATGGTCTGTAAGTTTGAAATGGATACTTTCACATAGATTTCAACTACGACCATGTAATTCTGAATTTATTTTTTATTAAAGAGAATCACATGGGTAAAATTATCACTCAAATTCGGCAGAGCTAACCATGCTTGACTTCAATGAAGAAATGGTGATACTGCTTTAATTGGAATATCAACAGTTAGAAACAATGATTTACCTTTAATTGTGTACAATAATAATAATTGGAACATTGTTAAGAGATGTAGCTACTTATTTGCAGGGACATAATCAGATTTCTTGTGATGATGCCTTTTGGAAAAGATTACTCTGCTGAATGACTGCAGTCAAGTCGTTTGAATTTGTTCTGTTTCAAGTCCCTTCTACTGTAAAATAGTGCGTCTGTGTTAATTTCTTAGCTGTGTGCTAGCTGTAATATACAAACTTTCCAGATATATGGAAACATGAGTAAGCCCCCAAGAGACAAGTGTTTTACCAGTTAAAAGGTGTGAGACGGAATAACATATAGCAATCAATTCCTGCAGAAAGTCCAGAAAACATAAGGAATTTCTGGGGACCCCTTTGCTCTGAGTTTCCCTTCTCCTTTCAAGGTCCCAGCTATAACTGTTAAGCAGTTTTCTTAGACAATAAAAATGTGAATAAAAAAGTCCAAATGTTTTTGAAGAAAGAAAACAGAACAATAAAAGTAATGTGTCCTTATTTATCATCACTCATATCAATATTAGCTATGGGCTTCTCAAATGTTTAAGCCTTTTCGCCAGCAGAATATTGGCCAACATTAAAATGATTTTCCAGCCTTAGAGATATGTTTTCCAGTCACTGATTGATTGCTGGCTTTCAAGCTACAAGGTATTCCTGTCCAAACACAACTAGTTTAAATCATCCTACTTCATGGTGACCTTGATGTGATCAGCTTATATTTCAAATGCTCTAATGAAAGAAGGTCTGAATATGTGAAATTCTATTATTTAGGATTCTTATCGTTTCTTTAGCACAAAATTCTTTGAAACTAACATAATCTTTTATATGCATCACTCCTGTATACTTAACAAGATAATATATATGCACCCACAAATAAGCTTGCAAATCTCTAAGATATTGTTAATTAAAATAAAATAGAAAGTAAAGGTCATAATAGTTTCAGAAGAGGACAAGGGATGATTTAGTCAAAGGGCATTTTTAAAAATTTAAGATTTTTGGTACATGATAAGTAGAGTTTTCTATGCCTGTATAAAGGCCAATGACATAGAAAAAAAAAGAAAAAAAATCTAACCAGTCAAAAAAAGGCAGGGAAAGGTATAAATCAAATAGAAGGCAGAATTTAGAAAATACTGTAGAAGTAGGATAATATTAGAAAAGATCCAAGTTTTACTTATAGATCTGCTACCCACGTATCTATCCAAATACCTAAATGTCATAAATCTAAATATCCAAATGCCACACAACTTTAAAGAGTAATAGATGCCTGTTTGGGATGTGGTCTGAATAGTATGATCCATATAAGACTTCAAATAAAATTGTGACAGAAAACCCAGCTCCCTTGGTTAAGTATCTGAGTATTTCTGTAGCACAGTTTTTCTTATGAAATAATAACGGTTTATGCTACTTGTATTTATGAATTTTAGGGAAAAATACATCCTGTCATCACTTGAAGGCTTTAAAAGAAGAGGTTTTTGTTTTAGGTATTGTTTGGACAGGGTCAATAAAAGAATCCCTTAGTCTTAAGAAACATGCCAGTGTGCTAATGTCCACTAGATACCTCAAAGCTTGACATCTTTACTACAACTACTTCAGCCACCAAACCTGAATCCTGTGGATGGAAAAGATAGAGGGAGTCGGCAATTTGCTCTCTGTTGACTGTTAAAGCCTTTGCTCAGTCTTGCCAAAATACTTCCTGAATGCCTGCTCTATGCAAAGCACTGGGGATACAAACGTAGTTTAAAGGAACCTTACAGGCTCTCAAGAGATGCTCAAAACTAACTGCAGAGAGGGGGATTCGGAGGAGATGGCCTTCTGAGAGTATGTTCCTGACCCTCTTTTCTTCTCAATTTTCTTTCTGGAGTGAAGTCAACATCCAAAGAGTAAATAGGCAGTGCCTGGAGGGCACATGTAAGGCCAGGAGTGTGCCAAATCACCAAAGAAGAACAGGGGGTGTGCTTCTTTCATCATGGGACCAGGTGAGATAGCCTGTGGCCAGTGATTAAGGAGATACTCTCCTTGTGGTTTGGGGTGAGGACTGAGAATTTTGTGGCTCTGTTGAGAAGGGGGGTGAGGAGCTGGGTCCCAAGGATCCTCTGGGAAGGATTGCTGTACAGAAGCCATAGAGAGGCAGACCTCAGAGCACCCGGCCAGGGGCAGTAGGAATTGATTCCTGAAGCACTAGACCTTGTAGATAGGAGACAAGTGGGGCTTACATTCAGAGATGCCCAAGAACCTCATTTCATGTTGATTTGAGCCATATATATATATATATATATATATATATATATATATATATATATATATGATAGTTATAAATATATATCATATGTGTTTTCTTTCAATCTATAACTTATCTTTTACCTTTGTTGCATCTTTGGCCAACAATGCTAAACAGATAATCTGCCTATGATTTCTGAAATCTGCCTATGATTTCCTTTCTGGTTTCTGGGTTTTGTATCATGTCTAGAAATATCTTCTCTCCCTCCACAATTGTAAAAAGTATTTTTTGCATATTCTAGTAATTTTGGATTTCCTTCAATGTTTTAGATATTTGTGCCATCTGGAACTTATTTATTTATATGGTGTAAGGCAGGGTGCCAAAATTACTCACATTACATGTTTATACATTGTCCCAAAACCCTTACAAAAGATACCATTTCCCAATTAATTGGAAATGTCACTTACACCTGGGGCTTAATTACCAAAAATAAACATATATGAAATTACTCATACACATTAAAAATACCAAAATATAAAAAATAAAGTGTAATATAAATATATAAAGTATATAGAATACAGTAATTACATAAATGATAAATATATGAAATAAAATGTATTTATAAATATATCAAATGTATAAAATTATTCATGTAGATTTATTTATGTTTGAGTGCATGACCTCCTCATTATGGCATAGTCTCTATAAAGAGATGCAATCTCAGTATCACTTATTGGCAATTTCTTTTTCTCCAGCTGTCCTCTGAGGCTGCAGCAATGTGTATATGACCTACTAAGTTTTCAAAGATCTTCCCTAATACCTAATAACTATATAATTGGTAATTTTACCTAGTATTTCCTTGATCATCATCTTGTGAGTGCCCAGAGCCCCAGTAAAAGTGGTATTTTAACATCAAATGGGATATTTTTCTTTGCCATTCTTGTGCACACTGCCACAGCTAACATATGCACATTTTTATCAGCCATCTTGGCTCAGAAATGTTCATGATAATACAAAATACTGCTAGAAATAGACACCACATCAGAGAGAATAAATTGATGTGAATCCAATAAGCTGTCACTCTACTAGATGACTGGCTATTTGAGAAATACATATTAAATGCAGCAAGGACTGTAAGATTTTGTGTTCATGTGTTTGTGTATAGTTTATTAAAAATATTTCTAAAACAATAGCTTTATAATGAAATAGCATTTCATGCAGCCATTCTAAATGAGTCATGCCTATTCGAACAGCTTCTAATCTTTTCTATTCCACTGATCTAGTTGTCTCTACCTGTACTAGTAGGTGATATTTTAGTAAATAGGTGTTTTAGAATGTCCTTTCTTCTATCCCCAACTCCCTCCAATCTTCAGATGATTCTAAATGTGTTTCTCAACTTCCACCCCCTGGAAAAACTTCTGCTTTTTTTTGGAAGTCGTTTCTGTAAAAGAAACTTTTCATCCATTTCCCTTTTTTCGAAAACAGAACTCCAGTCCACATGGTTTTGATTAACCAACTTTGCTCCTGACTATAGGGAAGGGCATGAATTCCAGGCCTGGCTACCAGATCATCAAAGCCCATGGCCAGGGCGACTAGGTCAAGGGTTGGCCCACAACATAAGTTGGTCCAATGAAAGGTATGCCAGGGTTCTTGCTGGAGTATATGGAACCAGGGCTCTCTCTTGGATTTGGAGCTAGAAGGATGTAAACTTAGAGTGGGGGTGGGGGGTTGGATTATGTGGAGGGGAGCTAACAGATATTAAGATCTGAGAAATGATGGGGGAAGAGAGAGAGGAGAGGGAGAGAAGGAAGAGGAACAGTGTTAGGTGATAACAGATTTGTTTAATTAAAAATCTCTTCCCATGTAGTAAGAGTGTGAAAGCTTACCTTGAAGTGCTTGCTTGTTTTTCTGAACACAAAGTGAGGTTTCTAGATTTAGTGAAGCAGTAATAGTCATTGATCAAAAAAATTAATGTATGTACTCACATATTATATTCAATATTCTTAATGACGGAACTTTCAAAAGAAGTAGAGAAACACATCATTATCTACCTCATATGGAGAGGAAATTTAGCATAGCTCATCTAGGGACCACCTAGCATTTTTCTAATTTATCCTTAGAGATGCTTGAAATCTTGTTATAGTTCATCTTTCCACCTTGAGTTACTCAACCACGATAATGGTATTTTAGAACATACAGCTTCCTTGGAAAAACTCTTTGTATTTTAGTCTATCTGATAAGGGGAAATGGAACATTAATTTTTAACTGAATCCAAAAGTTTACTTGTGAGAAATGAAACCACAGGAATAAGGCCAGTGACATAATGGTGGCATTAACTAACCTTTTGGGATTACAACTGACGTGTCACTAAGGCACCACTATTAGTTTTCCATCGCTATGTAAGAAATTACCGCCAATCCAGCAGCTTAAACAGCACACGTTTTCTCTGTGTCCACAGATTAGATGTCTGAGCACAGCCTCGCGGAGTCCTCTGTCAGAGGCTCACAAGGCTGCAACTAAGGTGTCAGCTAGGCTAGGCTGTGTTATCACCGAGAGACTTGACTGGGGAATAGTTCTCTTCCGAGATCATTCAGGTTGTTGGCTTAGTTCAATTTCTTGAGCTGTATGACTGAAGGCCCTGGCTTTTTACTGGCTTCCACAGATCCCAGTTCCACAGGCTCACAGTTCCTAGAACCTGCCACGTGTCCTCGCCATGTGGGCCCTTCCAACATGGCTACCAACTTCATCAAGTCTGTGAGGACAGTCTCTCATCTCAGGAATGGCCCAGTCTATTTTTTAAGGGCTTCCACTTAATTAAGTCAAGCCCATCTAGGATGGGAGATCTCTTTTGATTCACTCTAAATCAGATGACTTGGGACTTTAATTATATCTGCAGAATTCCTTCACCTTTGTCATATTCTGTTTGCTAGAAGAAAGTCCTAGATCCTGCCCACCCTCCAGGGGAGCGAATTATGGAGGGCGTGGACAACACAGGGTGGGGGTTAGGGGGGCCATCTCAGAATTCTGTCTACCACATCTATGTTCCACAATTCTCTATGGCAAGAATAGAAACTGCCTTAATGTTTAGAGGATATCTACACAAGAACTAAGCACTGTAGCGAAGGGTGACCAATGCAAATCAATGGGTAGCTTGTACGTTTCATGCCAAATTCCATCACCAATGGGTGAACTTTGTAGCTCAACTCAATAGGTATTCTACTTCAGGCATGTCACATGTCATGGAATCAAGAACTGTGACTACATGACAAGGTCCCAGTACAATGTGTACAGACTTTCATTAGAACATGTATATGTCTAGTTGTCTATGTGCATGGGAGGCTGGGTGGTATAGTGAAAGGGTGTACACTTTGGAGTCCTGAGAGTGTCAGTTTGAACATGACTTTCACTAAGCAGGTCCTGCATTAGGAAGTCTCAGTTTCATTACCCATGAAGTGGGGGAAACTATCTCTCCACCTCTGTGGTATTAGGGTAAGACAGTGTAAAAGATGGAGGTATTGGTTAAGGGTATGGACTCTGGAACCAGGCAGCCCTCTGTCTGGCTCTTATTAGTTGCGTGACCCTGGACGAACTATATAATCTCTCTAGACCTTAATGTTCACTTCTGTTTCAAAGTATTAATAATTGTTTCTCATGGTATTGTGAAATGCCAAGTATAGTGCTTAGCATATAGATATGAATTGCTCAATAAATGTTAGTTCTTATATTTTTAATATATGTAAAATGCTTGGCATAGTAATTTATTGAAGAAATATTAATTGAGCATCTAATCTGTTCCAGGCACTGTCTTAGGAGTAGAGATAAAGCAGTGAATAAGAAAGAAATTCCCACCTTCCTGATCTTATATGTTCATACAGATAGTAGATATTATTATTATGATTATTGTTTTATAAATTTGTCCTCTGCTCTATGCTATACAGTTAAAGATAGAGACCAGGTGTTTCACCACTGTGAAACCTTAGTGTCTAGCGTTTTGGACACCTTCATCCAAGTTTTTATGAATGAAAGAATGAAAAATAACAAGATAGAGACCATACTTCCAAAAATGTTTAAATTTCAGAAGGAAGTGCAGACACTAACTAACTGGAATGAATACAGGAATTAAACAATTGTCAACTAACTTCCTGTCTCTTCCTGGTACACACATTTTAGAATGTGTGTGTTTTTTAGCTTATGAATAGAAAATCAAATTCATAAGAAAGGAAAGAAATAAACATGTTAGTCACAGAAACTAATAGTCACTGTGATTGAAAATCATCTTGTAATTTTCTGGTAATAAGGGCAAGAACAAAAAATATGATGGGTTGACTAATTCATATTTTTCAATAGAAGGAAGTATACCCTTCTTCCAGAGAATCAGCTTATCCTCTGATACTGTTAGAATCAGATACTCCAGATATCATACTGTTAGAATTAAACACTTTCAGCACCTATGTACAGACTTCTTTCACACCACTCCTGGGGCAATTAGCAGTGGAACATTATCAGATGGATACAATGATTATCATCTGATAAAGCCCATCCATGATGATGATGATAATGGTGCTGACACCAACAATGTCACTCCACAGTCTATGCTTGACTTTGCAATTCATAGGTCCCCTCTTTTCAGGAGACCTCCAGAAAGCATGGGCAAAAACAGCTTTCATGTTGCAAATCAAAATAACTATATTCTTCCCAAATTTAAAACCTTCAGCACTTTAACAATTAATTTTCCAGCAATTTTTCTAGAATCCATTCTTCCGCTACAGTTCTTAGAAAGTTATATATTCTTTTACAGTTATTAGAAAGTTTACATTTAAAATTTTACAGTTATTAGAAAGTTAAGTTCCTAGATGTTTACAATTACACTCCTGATTCTGAGGTTTCCCTCTTGATCAACTAACATTGCTCAAAAAAAGACAGGATGCTGCAAGGAATTTGCTTCCTGTTGTAACTGTCCTCCAGAAAGTTAACTGTGTTAATAAACCGTCCTGGGTCTAATTAGAAGTTTCTTTAACCTCAGCTGACTGTACCCATGATGCTGAATCCGTTCACTCTGGGAAACTGGTTCTAGCCAGGACTGGTGAATGGATCCCACGTGTGATGAGAAAACCTACAGATGGCACAGGCAGAAAGGGTCACACACTGCCGGCCCCTACGGGCACCCCTGGGAGAAATCATCCAGAAATGGTGGGTTCAGTACTAAATTTAACTCAGGACAGGAAATATTTTCCATGCCAACTGGATTTCTGCACCTCTGCCCCACGAATTTAGATGACTGAGTGATCTCTCTCCTCCTTGCTCTACTGGCAACTAGGCTCCATCGATCAAAGGTTTAATGTTGACAACTTCAAATGCCACTTTTAGGTTCCTGTCTCTTTGATCATGTGGGAAAGAATTTCTTAGAAAAGAAGCAAACATGGAATTGAAAAAAAATAGGATATTAAAAAAAAAACTGTCACAAACCACAGCACATAATCATCTGGTAAGCAGTGAAAGCCACTTCTGAATTTCAGCCTATGCTACAGACTGAATTGTGTCCACCCAAATTCATATGTTGAAACCCTAACCCCCAATGTGACTATATGTAGGGAAGTAATGAAAATCCAATAATCACAAGAGTGCAGTCCCAATATGATAGCATTAGTGGTCTCATAAGAAGAGACACCAGAGAAGTCTCTCTCTCTATCTCTCTTCCTCTTTCTTTCTCTTCTGGTACACACGATGGAGAGGTCATATGCACATATAGGAAGATGTCAGCTGTCTACAGGTCAAGAGAAAGAGCCTCAAAATGAAACTTATCTTACTGGCATCTTGAATTTGGATTTCCCAGTCTCCAGAATATGAGAAATACATTTCTGTTGTCTATCCATTCTCTGGTATTTTGTTAAAGGCAGCCTGAGCAGACTAATTACAGCATCTAAGCCCCTTCAAATCAAATTGTTAAATTAAATTTCAACTAATACTTTGTTCTTTCCAAGACCCTCATGTGAAAACGTGACCTCCAAAGTAATCTTTGCTGACACTAAATTATCAGGAGAACTTTACACCATTGTGCAGAATGTGTGACACAGACAGAAACCCAGAAAGGGGACATCAGAATGAATACTGAAGCCCCTCGCCAATACTCTGCATACCAAATACAGGTCTATAATCCCCCACCCATAATCTGGAAATCCTAAAACCTCTGAAAACCACAAATCTGGCCATGAGTTTGCAGTAAACTCATTTGGTGGCAAAACTTATCAAGAAAGAATGTGAAACAATTTATGGTATTTTAAAATCACTTTTGGATTCATACATTTGTTGCATTTTGTTGGAAAGATTTTTTTTCTTTTTCTCCTCCATCTCCTTCTGCTTTTCCTCTGCTTCTGTTTCTTTTTCAAAGCAAAAAAGAGTGATGTTTCCATTCAGGTAAACATTCTTCTAGTATAGCTTTCAGATCATGACCATAATCCAAGCTTCATGTCTACCTAGTGACAATGAAAATAGCCTACTGATAATAATCTTAGAGGTTCTGTTAATTCCCATAAATAACTTCAACATTCAGAATAGTGCTTAAAACTGAGTAGCATTTTTGACTGTCTTGCTTTCTTTTCTATCTCATATGGAGCTTAGAATTAATTAAATTAAAAAAAAGCTTAATAATACATATTGATGCAAAAATCCTCAACAAAATACTAGCAAACAGAATCCAACAGCACATTAAAAGGATCATACACCATGATCAAGTGGGGTTTATCCCAGGAATGCAAGGATTCTTCAATATATGCAAATCAATCAATGTGATACACCATATTAACAAATTGAAGGATAAAAACCATATGATCATCTCAATAGATGCAGAAAAAGCTGTCGACAAAATTCAACTCCCATTTATGATAAAAACCCTCCAGAAAGTAGGCATATTTACCTCAACATAATAAAGACCATATATGACAAACCCACAGCCAACATCGTTCTCAATGGTGAAAAACTGAAACTATTTCCACTAAGATCAGGAACAAGACAAGGTTGCCCACTCTCACCACCATTATTCAACATAGTTTTGGAAGTTTTAGCCACAGCAATCAGAGAAGAAAAAGAAATAAAAGGAATCCAAACCAGAAAAGAAGAAGTAAAGCTGTCACTGTCTGCAGATGACATGATACTATATATAGAGAATCCTAAAGATGTTACCAGAAAACTACTAAAGCTAATCAATGAATTTGGTGAAGTAGCAGTATACAAAATTAATTCAAAGAAATCTTTTGCATTCCTATACACTAATGATGAAAAACTGAAAAAGAAATTAAGGAAACACTCCCATTTACCATTGCAACAAAAAGAATAAAATACTTAAGAATAAACCTACCTACAGAGACAAAAGACCTGTATGTAGAAAACTATAAGACACTGATGAAAGAAACTAAAGATGATACAAACAGATGGAGAGATATACCATGTTCTTGGATTGGAAGAATCAACATTGTGAAAATGACTATACTACCCAAAGCAATCTACAGATTCAATGCAATCCCTATCAAACTACCAATGGCATTTTTCACAGAACTAGAACAAAAAATTTCATAATTTATATGGAAACACAAAAGACCCTGAATAGCCAAAGCAATCGTGACAAAGAAAAGCGCAGCTGGAGGAATCAGACTCCCTGACTTCAGACTATACTACAAACCTACAGTAATCAAGACAGTATGGTACTGGCACAAAGACAGAAATATAGATCAATGGAACAGGATAGAAAGCCCAGAGATAAACCCATGCACATATGGTTATCTTATTTTTGATAAAGGAGGCAAAAATATAGAGTGGAGAAAAGACAGCCTCTTCAATAACTGGTGCTGGGAAAACTGGACTGCTACATGTAAAAGAATGAAATTAGAACACTCCCTAACACCATACACAAAAATAAACTCAAAATGGATTAAGACCTAAATGTAAGGTCAGACACTATTAAACTCTTAGAGGAAAACACAGGCAGAACACTCTGTGACATAAATCACAGCAAGATCCTTTTTGACCCACCGCCTAGAGAAATGGAAATAAAGACAAACAAACAAAAAAAACAAATGGGACCTAAAGAAACTTAAAAGCTTTTGCACAGCAAAGGGAAACATAACAAGATGAAAAGACAACCCTCAGAATGGGAGAAAATATTTGCAAATGAAGCAACTGACAAAGGATTAATCTCCAAAATCTACAAGCAGCTCATGCAGCTCAATATCAAAAAAACAAACAACCCAATCCAAAAATGGGCAGAAGACCTAAATAGACATTTCTCCAAAGAAGATATACAGATTGCCAACAAACACATGAAAGGATGCTCAACATCACTAATCATTAGAGAAATGCAAATGAAAACTACAATGAGGTATCACCTCACACCAGTCAGAATGACCATCATCAAAAAATCTACAAACAGTTAATGCTGGAGAGGGTGTGGAGAAAAGGGAACCCTCTTGCACTGTTGGTAGGAGTGTAAATTGATACAGCCACTATGGAGAACAGTATGGAGGTTCCTTAAAAAACTAAAAATAGAACTACCCTATGACCCAGCAATCCCACTACTGGGCATATATCCTCAGAAAACCATAATTCAAAAAGAGTCATGTACCACAATGTTCATTGCAGCATTATTTACAATAGCCAGGACATGGAAGCAACCTAAGTGTCCATTGACAGATGAATGGATAAAGAAGATGTGGCACATAGATACAATGGAATATTACTCAGCCATAAAAAGAAAGGAAATTGAGTTATTTGTAGTGAGGTGGATGGACCTAGAATCTGTGATACAGAGTGAAGTAAGTCAGAAAGAGAAAAACAAATACCGTATGCTAACACATATATATGGAATCTAAAAAAAAAAAAAAAAGGGTAGGAAGAACCTAGGGGCTGGATAGGAATAAAGATGCAGACGTAGAGAATGGACTTGAGGACACGGGGAGGGGGAAGGGTAAGCTTGGACGAAGTAAGAGAGTGGCATGGACTTATATATATTAGCAAATGTAAAATAGATAGCTAGTGGGAAGCAGCCGCATAGCACAGGGAGATCAGCTTGGTGCTTTGTGACCACCTAGAGGGGTGGGATAGGGAGGGTGGGAGGGAGGGAGATGCAAGAGGGAAGAGATATGGGGATATATGTATATGTATAGCTGATTCACTTTGTTATAAAGCAGAAACTAACACACCATTGTAAAGCAATTATACTCCAATAAAGATGTTAAAAAAATACATATTAAATCAATGTATAATTGTATAGTAATACATAATATGTAATAATAACATAATATAAATTCTTTTTATGTTTTAAACCAATAAAGATAAACAATGGGAAACAATGGGAAACGATTTTGTTCTTTAATTTCCACTTTCTCTTCTTTCTTTTGATGAAAAATAAAAATAGAAATTTTCATCATCAGCACTGCTATAGTTCTGTTAGCTTAGTCTTTGAAAATGAAATTCTCACATCAGAACCCGTTTGAATCCTAACATCCTTTGTTCCCTAATTCTCTCAGCTAGATTCATTAAACATGCACCTGCAACTTGCATTCTCAGCCCAGCTTTGGGCCCATCTTGTTCCCAGGCAGGGTGATCCTGAGGCTACTGTCCACAGATGCACCAGCTCAGCCTGCTCCAACCATGCACCCAGTTTTCCTAAGAAGTATAATCTCAGCCTTAAAACTGACCTGGGAGAACCTCCTTCCTATTCCCTTCGCTTCTAAGCATGCCTGGCTTTCACATCATCTGCAGCCTCTCTCCAGCGACCTCAGCCTTTGCTGATCACCTCTACCCCCTCTACTTACGTAGAAATTCTTTCATCGTGAACTCAGCTTTGCTCTTTTACAAATGTAACTCAAACTCATGGCACATTTTCCTACTTCTCCCATGGGCTTATCTTCTAGTTTCAGACCTGTCTTCAGATTCACACTTTTACTTGCCCAACCACAAAGTAAATAACCCTCGACTTTACTCCAGGGTTCAGACTCTCAGCCTTCATCATATGCTTACATCTTCTCAAGCTGACCTGCCCTTCTGTTGCTCAACCTTGAACTCTAACAAACATATGTATTTAGTGTGGCTAATGCAGATTCATGTTCGAATTCAGGCTCTGACACTTACAAGCAACAGGGAAGACTCAAGGTAATTTATATTTTTAAGCCACTGAAGTTAATTCACCTTTTTAGACCATTGAGAGTTCATTCATAAACACAGTAAAACATAATGCTTAATAATCAGAGGTTGAAAGGATACTCTACTTTGTAGAGTAGATCCTCAAAATTTTGTGTTCTTCTTTCCTTTTACCATAAAGAGCTTCATTTAAAACTCTTTCTAACAGAAATACATCGATGTTTGTCAGTGGTTTTACATTTTTCTGATCACACCCTTCAGTCAAAATGCACATCATCACTCAGTACACTCATACACACAGGTATATACGTAACTGAAACATATGCACACCAGCACTTAACCTTATTAGTTGTGATACGCTCTGGTGTTTTCCACTATATTATACTTTACTTTATTACATTCTATTTCATTTTTTAATATTGTAGTTCCCAACCCTCAAAATGGAATTCATAACCATTCAGGTCAAGGCCTGAAAAGCACTGATTGATAACCTCATTGTATCACCGTAGCCAGTGACGGCACTGAAATCTATGAGCTCTAGTTTAAAAGGTCTACAGGAAATTCTCTTATCTTCCCACCACAAGTTATTTCATTTAGTTATTAAAGAGTTTAAAAAGTTAAAAAATTCAAGTCAGTTGTTCCTACTCTGGAAATTAAAATTGACTGAGTAGTTACTTGCAGCAGTTGTTTTGGTGTTCCCAGCACATACCTAAAATGTCCAAGACTGGCAGGAAGGTGGTCTCTCCTACCTGGAGCATGTTCCCAGGAGAGAAGAGGATAGGAAACAAGTGAGTAAAGGGATCCACAGACAACGCCTGGAAAGACACAGAAACTCCTCTTTTCTTACTGGGTGTGATATTGGTTTCCTGGAGGCTTTTAAGAAGTCTTCTCTTCCAGGAACCATCAATGGCACCTGAATCACAAATCTAATCCATAATCCGCAAGTTCTCTATTAACTGTCATGAGATAGAATGAAAACTTTTTTCCACTTAATTCTAATATTTCTGAGAAGTATTTGACAAAGATGCCAAGCAAAAGTCTAGATGGAAGTCAAAGAAGTTCCTAACTTCTGAGACCACATTTTTTCTCCATCATTTCCCAAAGACAGACTGGACTACCTGAGTCCACAGTCACATGTTTCCCTGAGATCTCTGAACTCATCTTTCTTATTTAATCTGTCACACTTTGTTCTTCATGACACTTGGTACGTCTTTGCAGATTAAAAGTGATTTTTGGTGATGGAGTATACAAACTAGAAGTGAATAATCCTTCCCATTCTACTGACACTACATTTTTTTCCCCTGTGCATTTTTCTTTTCTTTTATCTAAACATAGCCATAAAAACCCTTACCGTCAACCTCAGATTTAGTTTTTTGAGACTAAGGTCATAGAAGCTTTAGCTGAGTATGTCTTGAATCATTTGGGCCCAAACAGTCTTTTTAACTCTCTCCCTCTCCAGACAGCTCTCTGTGCAACCCTCCCATCCCCATTCAAGCTCCATCCCACCCCTGTATTTTCTAACTTAGCTAAGACCAATTATGATTAGAGAATCAAATTTCAAGGTTTAAATCTTCAAATCCTCAGATGCCAGGTTTCCTATTAGACTCTCTAGTTGGGGGAACAAACTGGACTTTCATCTTCCATGAGTCTATACTGCGAATCTGGGTATATCCAGATTCCTGATCTGCATTGTTATCTTGTTATAATAATCTTTTTCCACTTTTGGCACTTTCTCATCCTCATCCAGTTCATTATTTTCCTCTGTGCTCTGAATATCTCAGCCTATATAAGGGTCTGAAGCTTAGACTGTAAAATAGCTTAAATTTATATTCCATTTTCCTCATCAATTTTCTATTCTGAACTTCAAGTTTGTGGGGTGTGTGTGTGTGTGTGTGTGTGTACATATGCAAGCATATGTGTGTGCAAACAAATAAAGAAAACTAGTTAACTTGTTTGGTTTTCCATGAATGGAGTGAAAATCAAATTGTAATAGATTTCCTATTTTCTCAAACACCACTGGAAAGAAATAGAACTTTTCTTTCCTTAGGATTATGATTTATTTTAAGCCTTGTCCAGAAACTACTAAGAGTTAAAGTACCTCATTGCTCATGGACTTGGCCCCCAGTGAAGAATGATTGCTGTGCTATGTTTCATTTTTGCCAATCATCCTTCCACATTTCAGGGAAAGAAATCACATTGCCAGCGAGTCCCTGAAATTTCCTGAGATAAAAGAAGCAGTGCTTCCCGTGGTCCTTTCAACTCCACATAAAAGCAGGATCTGCTGACGATGGTGCCAGAAAAGTGTCACCATGAAACTCAAAGTGAAAGACTGATGAGGTTAATCAGGTTTCTCCATTGCCTGCTGGAAGATACCAGAAAAATGAGAAGTAGGTTTTAAAAAGAGCAGAGAAGTGTTCTCTCTTGAAGAAAATTGCAAAAACTTTCTTTTTTCTAAAATTGAATGCAGCGGAGACATACACACCAGCCCACTGCAAGGGAAAATCCAGAAATTAAGGACTCAGCTCTCCTGGACATGGCTGCTGATGGTGTGTAAGACTAGCTTCTTTGGCACTCATTGCCTAGGAGGTTTATATCCATCTATTTCAGAGGCAAAAGATATGCAATGATGTTTCAAGGATTAAAACCAGAATTCGTAAAAAAAAAAAAAAGAACGAAAAAGAAAAAAGGGATCAGTTCCAGAAGACACATGGATTTCCTTCTAGACCTTTGCTACTCAGAGTGTGGTCCATGAGATCACCTGGGACCTTGTTACAGATATGGAATCTCAGGTCCAGCCCAGTCCTGTGGAATCAGAAGGGCCTTTTAAAGGCTCCCCAGGGGATCTGGATGCACTTTGTAGCTTGAAAAGCACTGTCCTAGCTGACTTGATTGGGTCTCTCTGAGTGTTGGTAAGTGTACAGGTGGACAAGTTCTGTTAAATGCTAGACAAACATTGTTTTAATTCAGGCTCTGAAAATGATGTTGGGGAAGGCAGAAGGCAACTCAGAGGGCTAATGTATACTTATGATAAAAAAATGCAGAAGTGCAGGTCAGAGGAGATAGTTGAAAGAGACACTCATCTGGTGTTGTATCAAATATTTTTTTTCCTCTAAAATGTTCCACAAATGCTAAAATGAGCCACCCCCTGCAGCCCCATATCAAAACAGTGTTGCACAGTGAAAATCAGAGAAGGTAAGTTCATCTCAACAAAACAGTAAATGTGTTATTGAACAAATATCTTGTCATCTTTCAAACGTAAGTGTGTTATCGGAGCTCCTTGGAAATAAACGTTTGAGTTCCCATCCTTTGACTCAAACATAAATCTTCACAACATATTTTGCAGTGTTGTAAACTCTTGCTCCCAGCAGCTTATCTTAAAACTCATGGTCCTGGAAGCAAATCCATTGTTCATTACTATGTCTTGGAGGTTTTTTTTTTTTTTTTTTTGGCGGGGGAGATAAACTGCAGGCCTAGCAAGGTCAATAAGAAAATTGTGAGCTGTAAGGAGTGGGCCCAACTTCTGGATTGTGTGGTGGCCCCTCTGTCCTTCCAGCAGGCAAAGTCTTAGTGAAACACTAAGCCTTTCTTTAAATCCTGGGTCTCAAGCTCTTGGACATGTGGTCTACATTTTAAAATTCAATTCATATAACTTGATTATATATTAATTGTGCTTATTAAGTGCAAGTTACTTAGGGAAGCTTCTAAAAGGTACACAGAGGAACATGATTAGGTCCCTACCCCTTGCAGTTTGAAGCCAGGTGCAGGGGTTAACAGAAATATAGCACTTGCCAAATTTGAAGGTCAAAACTTTCCTGTTGTTAATTTGGCTTTATTCCCAGTCATAATATAAACTGCCTT
The DNA here is from genome assembly GCF_028564815.1 of Eubalaena glacialis. NCBI lineage: Eukaryota > Metazoa > Chordata > Mammalia > Artiodactyla > Balaenidae > Eubalaena > Eubalaena glacialis. Next base: position 41,808,721 of record NC_083728.1, on the reverse strand, counting down.
AATCTTAGTTGATGTATATCCTAAAGGGAAAAAAGATAAATCTAGCATAATTAGGTGCTGTAATAAATGTGTTAGCTAAGCTTTTAAGTTTCCTGAAAAACAAGTTTTTGTTTCTCTGGAGACAAAATCTTAGTCTAAATATTGATATTCACACTTTCTTCAGATTCTGGGATGAGCTACAACCATGCGATATTCAGGGCTTGGCACTGGCATTTCCCTCTACCTGGAATGCTCATGTCTTGGTTTTTCCAACTGTTGGCTCTTTTATTCAAGAGACTGTCTTGATCCCATCAAGACAGACACCTCAGCTCCAGGAATCTATTTACATATCACTAAGTGCACAAGATAGGTCCACGATAATTTATTCAGTATTTAAGAAAATGAGATTACATCTCAGAATTCACTTCTTTAAGAACTGGTTTTGTTTAAACTTTATTCACATGTTGATTCATTCAATATGTTACTGATCATCTACTGTGTGTAAGGCATTGTTCTAGTGCTGGGTGGTGGGGCGGAGGGTAGGTACAGCAATGAACAGTACAGATTGGTTCCTTATATCTTGGGGCTCACGGAATAGGTGGGTGGGTAACTGACAATAACATGGAAAAAAAGATTCACAACAGGATCGTTTTAAACAGTGAAGAGTGCTGTTAAGAAAATAAAACTGGCGAAGATGAGAGTAATGGTGGTTGTAGTAGCTACTTTATTGGAGCCATTTTACTTACCTAATAAACACATATATAGTGTTTGCTATGTGCTAGGACTATTCTAAGTTCTTTACAAATATTAAATCATTCAGTCTTCAAAACCAGCTGTCCAAAAAACAATACATTTATCATTGCCATTTTATCGATACTCTACAACGCCTATGTATGGCTTCCCTGGAGAGCTGGCACCCTGATTGGCCTGCCTATGAGGTCAATGTAAACTAGCCTACACAACCCACATGGCTATGCCCTCCAATGCAATACTATCCCTATACCAAGTAAAGGGCATTTCCAAATGCACATTTCCATCAAAGGAGTTTTGACAGCCCACACTGCTGCATCTAATACCAATTGTACTCAAATTTCATAAAAGAAAAAATTCTTTTTTATTGAGGTATAATTAATATACAGTAAAATATACAAACATTAAGTGAACAATTCACCAAATCTGACAAAAGCATATACCCATGGAACCTCTATCAAGATACCATTTCCATCACCCCAGAAAGGTCCCTTCTGCCCCTTCTCAGTCAATTGTATCCATTTTAGTTGCTTCTGGTTGAGATACTTCTGCGGAAGTTTTGCATAATGAGCAGTGTTTTGATTTCTCATAAATGTTTCACCTTCCAGGACAAACCAGTAACCATATTTGAAAGTTATAACATCCATTGCAATTTTCAACAGCAAGCTGCAATTCTGTACTTTCTTTCCTTTTTTGTGCATATGCATATCTTCTTTTGAAGTGTTAGTCGTGCTCTGATTTCAGTTCAATACATCTGGTTCTATACACTCCACCAGCTGACACCGTGCCTAGGCAAGGGCATGGGCTCCACTGGTCGCTGTTTGTAATCTAGAGATTCATCACTCATAACCCACTGAACAACAGAGCAGGTCTCCAAAGACATCTCCCAGAATCACAGAAACTAGAGAGAAGGTGCATGCAGACACTGCTTGGGTTCAACAACTTCCCTGTAGTTATCCAATTATTTAAATTCTGTGCAGGAGGTATTTTCTCAGTAGGCCTCTAACTTCATGGAAGTGAAGGTGGTTAACCAGAACGGAAATAGACCTGTGCTTCTCAGACTTGAACCTGCCCATGAAGTACCTGAGGATCTTATTAAAATGCAAATTCTGATTCAGCAGGCCTGGGGCTGGGCCCGAGACTCTGCATTTCTAACAAGTTCTGGGTGATGCTGATGCTGCTGGTCCCAAGATCACAGGTTGAGTACTCAGGACATAGTCAAGGTTGGATTAAATAAACATTTACCCATGTGCCAAGGTTTTAGGGCATAAAAAGGACTCTGGTCAAATAAATTTGGGGGTCACTGGGTTAAACTTAAAATGGTTTCTTTAAGACAGGACTCATCAGAACCTTTAACATGCTAATGTGAATTGTTACTCTCCAAGAGAGCAATATGGTATATGAGGATTCCCACATTTATTAGATCAGGGAGCACTTTTTTGAAGAGCATCTGATGGGTCCGTTACCCCTCCAGTAGGGTGAGGGGACCTTGTAGATTCCTTCTGAACCTAAACTTCTATTATTTCCAAGGAAACTCTCTCAAGGATTTGATTATCTTGAAAAAATAAAATAAAACACACCAAAGCTTCCCATTGTTTTGTACTCCTATTTCTGCTTTTCCCTTTCTGAAATGACAGGTTCCACAAACTTTCAGAGCCAGAAGGCTATGTTTGTACATTATTGGTGATTTATTGCCTAAAAACAAGGACAAGTGGATGCATATAAAGCTGTGTAACATATAACCTATCTAAGAAAATTAATGGCATCAGTGAGTTTCACAAATAATTATAAGGTTATAGGATTCATTTTTCCCACATTGTAACAATGTTGTTCATTCCTCTCACTAGCTTAATTGGGAAAGCTGAGTCCTGTGTCATTTTTCTAAGTTATATCCTTTCCTCAGTATGCCTCTTGCTAGGGACATGATATTTGCCTGACAGCTGAGTTTTTAAATTTCTTTTTCAGATTGTCAAACTGGTCTATTCCATCAGGATATTTAAAACACAAACAGACAAAAAAATATGCACTGCCAGTAAGCTTAAGAAATTCCGAACGATGATGGCAAATTTTTCTTTCTGATTTGGATCTTTCTGTTACTCTCATAGATACACTTGGAATTTTTGAAGTACAGCCTTGCATTGTGTTATGACTTTCTTGTTTTAGCTACTAAAGTGCATTGATTTAATGTACAGGGTTTTCAAAATTGTATCTACTGAAGATAACATTAAAAAATGCCACTATAGCTAGTCAGTAGAATCTTGTCACTCTAAAATTTCATATTTATGGTTTCAAATAATCCCAAACAAACCTGGGGGTTCACAGAATATTTAAAAATTACAAACTGGAGTCGTGTCCTCTGCAAGGATCATCGTCAGGAACAGGATGTGTAGACCACTGAAACTGACTAACTGATGGCCCGGTACCTGCATCTCAGCTCTGCTTGCTTGTTCTCATTTAGCTAATTCAGGAACCTCTCTCACTTTCATTATAATACATAGGGCAGATATTTATTACCCATACTTTACAGGTAAGGAAATGAAGGGCATTTTCTGTTATGAAAGTGTATATTTATAAATGTCTTGGAAGTATCCTCAGAGCTGTCAAGAATCAGCTCCATTAATCAGAATTACTGCTGTGACCTTATTTAATAATGGAGCTTTGACAGGCTCATTTCTAACATGCAAATCCATTTATAATAATTTCAGATACAAACTGCTGCTCACGTAGATACCTGAGGCCTACAAATCAAGGACAATGACAAACCTACCACAATGTTAAGACCATAGAGTTACCTCAAAATTTTCAGACATTATAAGCAAACTGGATACATAAACATCTGAGTTACAAATAAACCGTACTTTTGAACAAATGGTCCCATTTCCTACTATTCCTGCCCTGTAAAATTATCCTAATAATCACTAACATTTTGGATGCTTTTTATAAGCCAAGCACTGTCTCAGACCTGTGACTGAAGTCACATTTCTGAAAATATAAGCTGATTCAGTAAAAAGACCTTTCCCATGACAAATGCAGAAGCCCCATAAAAGTATTACAGAAGTGCCAACAGGCTCATGAAAAGATGCTCAACGTTGCTAATTATTAGAGAAATGCAAATCAAAACTACAATGAGGTATCACCTCACACTGGTCAGAATGTCCATCATCAAAAAGTCTACAAATAATAAATGCTGGAGAGGGTGTGGAGAAAGGCAACCCTCCTACACTGTTGGTGGGAATGTAAATTGGTGCAGCTACTATGGAAAACAGTATGCAGGTTCCTTAAAAAACTAAAAATAGAGGTACCATATGATCCAGCAATCCGACTCCTGGGCATATATCTGGAAAAGACAAAAACTCTAATTCAAAAAGATACATGCACCCCCGAGTTCACAGAAGCACTGCTTACAGTAGTCAAGACATGGAAGCAACATAAATGTCCATCAGCAGATGAATGAATAAAGAAAATGTGGCATACACACACACACACACACACAGTGAAATACTACTCAGCCATAAAAAAGAATGAAATAATGTCATTTGCAGCAACATGGATGGACCAGGAGATTATCATACTCATAAGTGAAGTAAGTAAGTCAGACAAATACAAATATCGTATGATATCACTTACATATGGAATCTGAAAAAATGATGCAAGTGAACTTATTTACAAAACAGATAGACTCAAAGACATAGAAAAAAACTTATGGTTACCAAAGGGGAAAGAGGAGAGGGTTAAATTAGGAGTTTTGGATTAACAGATACATACTACTATATATAAAATAGATAAGCAACAAGGGCCTACTGTATAGCATAGGGAATTATATTCAATATCTTGTAATAACCTATAATGGAAAAGACTCTGAAAAAGAATGCATATACATATATATATATGTGTGTGTATATATATATATATATATATATATATATATATGCATGTATAACTGAATCACTTTGCTGTATACCTGAAACTACCACAACACTGTGAATCAACAATACTTCAATTAAAAAAAAAAGAAAAATAGTATTACAAAAGCTGTTAAGCATTGTGTGAAGTTCAAAATGAGTGTCACATTAATTCTGTACACCAAAGACATGTTAACTTTGATTTTTAAAAGATTACATTTAAAATGTTTTCAAAACTTATACATCTTATAAACAACCATTACTCACTAATATCAGTGTCAATATTTTAATTTAACATCTTTAATTTTCCACATGATCAGGGATGCTTACATAATCATTAGCTGCAATAATCATGTGAAAATTACATTATGAGCTTAACTGCAATAATCATGTGAAAATGACATTACTGAGCTAATGGAAACATACTCGAAGTATTTTATACAGATGGGTATTTCACAAAGGTTCTCCTGGGACTCTGAGAAATTTCAGTGTTGTCACCTCCCCTTTGTGCAGGCAGGAGGCTCCAGAGGCTTTGGAGAAAGGGTATCATTTCTTCCAGTTTCTCCCCAGGATGGCTGGGTAATATAAACAGGGTCATCAGTGTGTTTGAGTCAACCCATGCATCAAGAGTACTTAGCAATTGTATGAAAATTAGACTATAATTAGATAAGAAATTCACAGACAAAGTAGTTACCCTTTTTCTAAAATGTAAAGATTTTGATTTTCTCATTACAACATACTTTTGCAAAACTCAAAGATCATCTTTGAAAAAATAAAGAAAAAGAGAGAACAAAGAAAGCGTTTAGAAAGTGCTCCATTGAGGGACTTCCTTGGTGGTGCAGTGGTTGGGAATCTGCCTCCCAACGCAGGGGACATCAGTTCGAGCCCTGGTCCAGGAAAATCCCACAGTGCCGTGAAGCAACTAAGCCCATGCACCACAACTACTGAGCCTGTGCTCTAGAGCCCGCGTGCCACAACTACTGAGGCCGCGTGCCACAACTACTGAGGCCACGTACCACAACTACTGAAGCCCGCACGCCTGAAAACCATGCTCTGCAACAAGAGAAGCCACCGCAATGAGAAGCCTGTGCACCGCAACGAAGAGTAGCCCCCACTCACCGCAACTAGAGAAAGCCTGCGAGCAGCAATGAAGACCCAATGCAGCCAAAAATAAATAAATAAATTTATTTAAAAAAAAAAGTTTAAAAAAAAGTTCTCCATTGATAGATAAGGGATTGCCATTCATCACTCACTGCAGATTTCAACAGCATAAGAACTTACATATATTCATTTCTAAGGCCTTTTTAGAGCAGGTGAACAAAAAGCCATGATCTTCATGTTCTGAAGGTATTCAATCACAGAGGTATGCCATGTGATGCTTTAAGGCTTGGAGGTGGCCTGATGAAGGGGGTGGAGTGAACAGGTACTAATGCAACCGGCACAGTTCAGGGAGGCAGAGCCACTCAGAGTGACATGGAAGTAGGGTGTACTAGAGCAATTCCATCTTACAAAACCATGGGAGCTGGTCAAGACATCTGTGGAAGATCAGCACGTTTGCATCTACTGGTGGGACCCACACAACTGTACATCAAGCAATTTGGAAAGAAAGATGGGAATGAAGGGGGGAGCAGTGAGGGCAACCAGGAATCTATGTCTGACTCTCACCACCTCCAACCTTCAATTCAGCTGACCTGCAGAAGACCCTGGCATCCCAAGGCCCAGGAGCCTCGGCCTTGGACTTAATGGAAAGGATCCAGCTGGAGTTCAGGGACTGCAGGTTGCTGCCCACTCCAGCAAAATGACTGCAAATGAGTGACACCCCATGTATAATGCTTGTGGGCAGCCTGGCTTTCCTATAGGTAGGTCTGCAGGCCCATTTCAGCATGCATCAGAACATCCTGCTAGACGAACTATTATGCATGAATAAAAAACGGGCTTCTAGTGTCTGATAAATTGTATTTTCTCTTGTAAGATTTTCTGCCAGACATTCTGTCTTCTTACAAAGTATATGGGACTCCATTGAAAATAAGAATTAAATAACAAATCAATTAGAGAATCTGATTAGACCGTATATAGTTTCATGAGCACTTTTATTAAGATTTATTGCATTGAACATTTATCTACCTGTAGGGTGAGCTCTTCTGCTCAGTGTTGCAATTCTAGTCCAAGGCACTCAACAGAAGCAAATAAATGGATGATCTCTTTAATGAATAAACACTGTTCTTATACGGGACTAAAAAGAAAATGAAGTATCGGGGCAATAATTCCCATTGTCCTATTGCCATGATCAATTCCACTTTGCAAAAAATATATGTATACCGAACCTAGTCTGTTCAGCTGTAGAAGAGATCCCAAGGATTACGCCACTAAAGTTCTACCCCTGGCACTCACGTTTCCCCCTGGCATATCCAACTGTGTCTTCTCTTTTCTGCCAAATATTCTTCTTCAGTCAGGCAATCTACACACAGTCCCCTAAACCCAACACAATCAAACCCAGCACTATTTGCATAATCTCCCTGGAAGTCTCTACACCTATCAGTAATTCTTCAAGGCTTGGTTCAAATGCTCCCATGTCCAAAAGAGTCCTTGCTGAGGATGCTAAAAGACGGCGTTGTGTCTCCCCTGGGCTTTCCACACACATTCTCCCAAATATATACAGAATCTCCCTCTAGTCCTACTCATGTGACTGTGCATAAAATGTGTGCCCTTATAAGCTTATGTTCCCTATTCTTGGGGATATAGCTTACCTCCCAAAGGGACACTAGGTTACTTAAGGTAAGTGAATGTACCTTTGCATCCTCTGCAATTAGTGTGACCATTTGCCCTGGATTTTATTGTAGAGCCTTTAGAATTTTGTTTTATGTAGGAAAGTCAACTCGAAAATATATAACTAAATCTGATTTACTGTAATATTTTTAAATCTAAAAGACTTATTTTCTATAAATACTTGCCCTTATTTTCTATCCATCCAGAACTTATTGTACTAGGCACCTATGTAAGTGGTTTTAAATCATTTTTGAGATAAACATAAATGAAGCCATACAAAGAACAGAAACTCCCCTTTATCATACCATGCATGCTCATTCTCTTGATTCTGCATATATAATTCAAATACTCACAATATCTTGAACTTAGAAGTAGCTAAACACACGTGGGCCAAATGGAACTTCTTGCAAATCATACCTGTGCTTTTGAGATTCATTAGCCTATAGGTTATTTTTAGTGTTCTCTGGAGGAATAGGGAAGGAGATGAAAAAGGTAAGTTTCAGTAAAATAGAGATAACAGATATTGGTAAGGAAGGGTGCAGAAGAATATTGACCTTAGAGCAGGGAGTAATCTCTCTGATTACAAAATCCAATGCTTCTGCTGTACCCTGGGGCCCAGAGCAATGCACCTAAGCCAAATAATTAAACAATAGGAGACCTAGGTGAGATTTGTGTGTCTCACTGGTTCTTCGTTCTCACTTCCCAACAGCCCTTGATGTCTTTCTGCAGGGTAGCATCCTATTACAGAAGCAATTTACATTATGGTGGAGAAGACCCTGCAGGTGCTCCACACCATCACCATCACTTTAGGAAGTCACCAGAAGCTTAGGTGGATAGTTCACATACATGCTGACGTCTTCCTCCCTCAAATACCTATAGCTTCTCAGATGTCCCCCAAGAGGGACTGAACCCCAGTTGCCCACATCTATGACACACACAGCAATGTGCCCTTTATTGTCCTTCTTCCCATCCCTGCTTCACTCTCACCATTCCACTCACTGTGGTTCTTGGGATTATTGTCAAATAGACTTCTTGTACCCAAGTTCCTATCTCAGAGTCAGATTCAGGGGAATTCACATTAAGACATATGGTAAAGAGTCAAACACAATACACTGTTTAATCAACATCATTCTCCAATTCTAGCTCTGAAGATGTTTTCTTGCTTTAAAATTTTTAATGGTAATTTTTAAATCTCAGTACCAAGAATGAACCTGGTAATCTGTTTATTTCCTCCCCTTTCCCTTCACTGCAGAGAAATAAAACACATGCCCAAATTTAACTAGAGATGCTCAATAAATCTCAGACAGCACCTTCCACGTAAGGACTCTGTGTTTCTTTCATAAGTGGATGAATCAACGGATCAATCAAGGGGGTACATTTTGTTCACATTTGGAAAAGATTTAAAGTAAGCAGTTCCAACAGGATTACAACTCACTCCTACTGCATCACATACTCTTTGGAGGGTAAAATGAATATGTTGCTAATGTTTGTTAGTGCATGGTAAAAATAGAGAATTCCCAGGATCAGCAGGTCTGAGTGGGAGCCAAGTCTGCATTTCTAATAAGCTCCCAGATGTTGTTGATGCTTCTGGTGCAAAGACCACACTGTGAGTGGTAAAACTGCGAACCTGTGCTTTCCCCTAAGGCAGCCACTAGCTACATGAGCCTATTTAAATTAGAAATTAAATATAATTAAAAATTCAGTTTCCTCAGTCACATTAGTCACGTTTTAAAGTGCTCAATAGCCACATGAGGCTAAGTGGCTACCATATTGGAGAGCACAAACAGAGAATATTTCCAGTAGTGCAAAAAGTTCATTGGATAGAATTACTTTAAACATTGGAGAGATGTTCTCAGATACCTTATTTTTCTTTGATTTTTCACTCTTTTAATCTTTCCTTCCTATGCCCCTCCAATTCCCTACACTGTTTGTGGAGTTATTTTTTACACTTTCATAAAAATTCTGCAATGGGGGACTCGCAGGCATCTTGTGGATACATTTCTTCTAAAAGAATTGGTTGAAACTCCAAGGCCATCAAGACAATGGACCCTCCATAACTCTCCTTATTTCTAGTCTGTTTTTTGTAGATTTAGTGAATAACATATTCAGTCAGATAGTTTGGGGCAAATACCCTAAATTTGATATGGCTTAAATGTCCTCTTAGAATACGAGCTACAGCAATAATCTTTCTCAATTTTATTAACCAGAATATGTGAAGAAGTCATTCATCTCGTAGTGTCAAGATTGAGAAACTAGGGCACTTCTAATAAAAAAAAAAAAAAACAGATTTCTGCTTTTGTCCTGATAGTGTTCTCTCAAATTACCTTTTCATAAAAATGATACTTTTTATTGACTCACATAATCATTTATCTCTCTAATAGCTGAAAATGCTTTAGAAATATACTTGTTTGTTTCTCAGTTAATCTATTAACGTCTCAGGAAGTCAAAACTGGCTGTTAGATAACAATTTTTCTAGAAAATAAAGATACACCCAAAGTTCAAATGCAGCATGAATTGCTTGATTATAATGAAATGCAATTAGGTTTAGAAAACTACAGTTGATGGCAGAATATGTTGTGGCAAAACTTCCATGGAAGGTGCTAGAAATGGCACCACTTCAATCATTGTAGCTCTTGAGTTTTAAAATCGAATTTGAGACAAGAATAGTTGCAAAAAATGAAAGATTTAGAACATGTTAAAATGCTTCTGATACTGCAAATAGAGAAGGATCTAGAACTGGGCTGTCTCCTGGTTGTCCTTTACCTTCGTGGTCAAACAGCAGTGATGTGAACCTTCCAATCTTACTCCTTTCGTATTTAGCTAGAGTACTTTGAAAGACTGTCTGAAAAGTAGCACGTAGTGATTGACTCAACTCCAAGATCTGGAACAAATTCAGCAAAATACTCAGCCTATTTCAAATGTTTGATAAACCTTCTGCACATTAATTACTGAAACTGCTAGCGGAAGCAGAAGCTCATATTTTCAAATGCCCTAACTTATTTACACTGACAACTTGAAAAAAGAAAAACCCAGATTGCTCACTGTTCTGTGTTCATGCCATTAAGTTTTAACAATTAAAATGAACCTGGGAGACCCTGCATATAATGAGTGTTTATTGTGGTAGTACACACCCGTCTTTGTCCAAGAGAGGAAATCAAGTAATACTTGACCATTTTAAACAACAAGAGGGTAAGGCAAGAAAGAAATGGATGATTTTATTGGTTACAGAGTTTGAACAGACGTAGTATTAAAATAAAATCTGTTTCAATTATTAGAAATCAAATTCACATATATACACAATAAAAAATTTCTAAAGAATCCAAGCGATATCTATGAAAACAAAACAAGCTTTAATGTTTGCATAATTATCTACATAATTTGGTGAAAGTCTTTAGGAAACAAACAATTTGGAGCTGGAATTTCCCAATGTGATCCAATACACTGGGTAAATTACCATTTAAAATGTATATAGATCACTGTAGAAATTTTTTAAACTACCTAAATGCATAAGAAGAAAAAAAATCCTTCATTATGCCAAAACCCAAATGTAGGCACTATTAACATGCTGGTGTGTTTCTTCCATGTTGGTTTTCTTTGCAAAGTACATATAAATACAGATACATTTCATTCTTTTAAATTAAGGTCAAACTAAGTAGCTAAATGGACAAGGAGACAGATACAGACAACAGCTATAATCTTTATAATCTTTATGTGCCAGGTGCTGTGCACACTCTTCATAGGTGTAACCACATGAATTTTCCTGGTAACTGTACAAGGCAGGCAACAGTGTTATCTCTGCTTTACAGATGAGGAAGCAAAATGTGTTAAATAATGGACCTGTGCTCTCCATTAGACTATAAAGTTCTATAAGGCAAGGCCTGGCTGTTTCCTCATCTCTGAGTCCCATGTTTCTTGCTGAAGAATTTGATCACCTATTAGATAGTTGATTAATGTAAACCTGATATTGAAAGGAAAGGCAGAAGAGGAAAACAGTGTATGATTGTGTGGTAGATGGGATTATTGTTCTCAGTTTTTCACTCCCTCACTACTGGGACCCCATAGTGGGGTCCAGTAAGTAGAGTATACATCCTTGTCCCACTGACTTTGGGTTTGGCCATATGACTGGTTTTCACCAATAAAATGTGGTGGAAGTAGATTGTGCCAGACATGATTCAAGGTTTTAAGTGGCAGGGAGGATTTTGCTCATCTTTTTCACTTCCTGGCACGGCCACGGAAGAACAGCCTCAGGTAAGTACTGCTTCACGGAGATTACAGAGACCAGAAGAGAAAATCTGAACCCAGTTTGAGATCTGAGCCACTCAGCCACCACACAACATAGCACAGCATAACATAGCTGGTTACACATCCCTGGACAAGAAAATAAATGCATGTTTTGTAAACTACTGAGTTTGAGGTTTTTTCTTTTCATGCAGTTTTACTGCAGCAAAAACTGACTAATAAACCTTGCAATGTATTCATTAGCAGGCAGTAACTAGGGTAAGCTGATCCGTAGTTTTCTTATTAAATTTGTCAATTTTTTAATGAGGAAATTGCCTTTCTACTTGATAAGGTCATGAGGGAAAATGCCTGTTTGTCAGGTAAGAAATCCACATGCTTTTGCTAAAAGGATTGTCTTTACAGACTCAGTTTAACTACAAAAATGAAAAACAGGATGTCTGAGTTTATACCCCAAACAAGCTGTGTAACAGAACTTGAAAACAGCAAAACAATAAGAGTCTTTATTCTTTTACAGAATGAATAAAGAGTAAAAGGATGACTTTATGGTGAACTGGCAGTGGCAAGGTTGTACTTCTTACAGACAGACCTCTACATGTTTTCACTGTGGTATTTGAGTAGCTCTGTCCAATAGAACTATAATGTGAGCCACATGTGTTCTTTTAAATTTTCTGATAACCACATTTTTTAGAAAGGCAAAAAAAGATGAAATTAAGTTTAATAATATATTTTATTTAACCCAATATATCCAAAATATTATTTCAATATATTAATAACATAAGTTGCTACTAGTGAAATACTTTACATGCCATTTTGTCATGCTAAGTCTTCAAAATTCATTGGGTATTTCATATGTACAGTACATCTAATTTGGACCAGCTATATCTCAAATGTGGCTAGTGGTTACCATATTGGATGGTATGGTTTTAGATAATGTGATAAGTTGTCTATTTCAATGTATTAATTTCCTTCGACTGCAGTAACAAATTGCCACACACTTGGTGGCTAAAAACAACAGAAATTTATTCTCTCATAGTTCTGGAGGCAAAAAGTTCAAAATTAAGATGTCAGCAGAGTGTGGTACTTCCCCTGAAGGATCTAGGGGAGGTTCTGTTCTTTGCCTCTTCCAGGTTATGGTGGTTCTAAGCATTCCTTAGCTTGTGGCTGCATCACTCTAATCTCTGCCTCTGTTTCACATTGGCTCGTCCTCTTCTGTCTATTTCAAATCTTCCCTGTGCGTCTCCTACGAGGATGCTTCTCATTGGATTTAGGACCTGCCTGGATAATCCAGGATGATCTTTTCATCTCAAGATACTTAATGACACCTTCAAAGACCCCTTTTCCAAATAAGGTAACATTCACAGCTTCTGGGATTCAGGACATGGACAGATCTTTTTTGCATCTCAGCTAACTTAGCTGGGACCACGTGGTGAGTGGATGCGGGTATGATCTCTCCCCATCAATCTAAAACACACTACAATGTTACTTGTTTCCAAAATTTTTAAATTTCAAAGCTCAACACTATGTAAAATATTGAAAATTAGACTTATTTGATAGAAAATCAACTGTACTTTGGATTCTAGAGGGTTTATTCACACAGAACACAAAGGATTAATATTAGTAATGAAATTGCATGGTTATTAGTAATAGAAAAATAGTTATTATTACTATTACTAGATATACGGGGTTCTCAAGTGTCCTGAACAGGTTGTAATATGTGCGTGGCTTTGGCAGAAAGGCTGATGAGTGTGAGATGAAGAAATTTGTCTCAGTTGCCATGCTGGATCGTGGCATAGCTAGAAATAGACCGTAACACAGTTGACTTTTTTACAGTGTGATTTCAGCTACTTAGATTAAAATGCTAATATGCTTCAAGGTGTAAAGCTTTCCAAAATTAAGCATCATTGTACTGAGCATGTCTTGTCATCTACTACCTACAGATTTACACTACAGACACTTGACTTTAAAACCAAATACCATAATATATCCAAGCATCTTCTTTAAAATATAAGAAAATTTGGTAAGGGAAATCTAGCATTTATGTCATTGTAATTTTTTAATAAAATTTCCTTCATAATTTATATAAATTTCAAATCATTATGCTATACACCTAAAACTAATAAAATGTTATATGTCAGTTATACCTCAGTAAAATAAAAATGATAAATTTCCAATTTGGAATGTTTTTACAGCAACTATATTAGATTTCTGTCAACAGATATACAATACCGTTGCCAAGATGGTAGAGAGAATCCAACTACACCCCACATCCAGTTTCCCCAGTTGTAACTTACAAATATATGGTACATTTGATACAACTAAAGAACCAATACTGATACATTATTTTGAACTCATGCTCATACTTCAATAATTTTTCCTTAGTTTTTAATTTACATTTTTTTTTCTGTTCCAGGATTCCACCCAGGATACTGTTGATACATTATGTTTAGTCTTTATGTCTCCTTAGGGTACCCTACTGTTGCTGTTTCTTAGACTTTCCTTGTTTTTGATGACCTTCACAGTTTAGAGAAGCACTGTTCAGGCATTTTGTAAAATATCATTTAATTTGGGTTTGGTTGATGTTTTTCTCATGACTGGACCGGAATTATCAGTTTTAAGGAGAAAGCCACAAGCTAAAGTGTCACCTTTATGACATCATATAAATGTTACATACCGTCAACCTGACTCAGTGCTGATATGCTGACCTTGATCCCCTGACTGAGGCAGTGGCTGGCAGGTTTTCCCACTGTAAAGGTACTCTTTCTCCCTGTTTCCATACTGTTCTCTTTGGAAGGCCGGCACTATGTGAAGTCCACACTTAAGTCTGGAGGTACAGTCCACCCTATTAAGGGGGCGTTACTTACATCAATTATTTGGATTTTTTCTGTACGGGAGAATTTTCTATTATTGTCTATTATCCCCCATTTAAAATTTTTATTAAATCACATAATTACATCAGCATGGATTCATGGATGTTTATTTAATACTTTGGGTTACAAGCCAATATTAACTTATTTATTTTCTTGCTCACATGGTTCCAGCATGACCATCGGGAGATATTTCAGGTGGCTCTGGTGTTCCGCTGACATACCCTCATTTTTTTGTTTTTTGAGAACTTACTTACTTGCTTTCTGGAACCACAAATGATCCAGGCTTATCATGTAAATTCCCTGTCAAAGCTCCAGAAATCAGCCACTTCTCCAAGAAGCCCTGGTTCTTTTTATTGGAGAATGGTATTAGAAACCAAGATCTGGGCACGAGATGTGCTTATTGCTTCTGGGTGGTATTGTTGCTCCTAACTTTTGTTAATGGGCAGAGCTTGAGAATATATAGGTGTGTGTGTGTGTGTGTGTGTGTGTGTGTGTGTATCATATACATATATATATACCTGTATATGTACACATATCTATAATTATTTCCCTATTAATCCATCTGTATATATATTAAGCTAAACATGTGTTCACACTGATGTCTCATTCTAGTATCACATGATTCATTCTACCTTTCACCCCTTGGTTATCTGTAACAATTAAAATATCAGGAGGCTATGGACTGAAAGTTAAGAAAATGACCTTCTTAGAGCTACGAGAGGCTTAGAAATAGAATCCTGATTCTTTACTGAGTTACCAGTCTAATTTTTCCCACTGTGAAACATCATATCATTTATCCTAAGTTCCCACCATGCCATACCATCATCCAACAATTCATCAAAGCCCCCCCTAATAAATGGATTTTAAAAATAAGAAACAGCTCAGCCAAGCTGATCCCTCACACAGAACTGCTGCAATTCTTGCTTTTTCTGGGAATTCATAGTGAAGTTGGTACAACAAAAGAACAGAATTAGAGTAGCCCTACTTTTTGTATTTTATCTATTTTCTAGTGCTTCTTCAGTGGGTTTTCTTTCTGAAAAGGCTCTCTGCTTGACAGGCCTTTGTGTAGATGGAATGACCTTTTGCTGTACAGGAATACTGGAAGGCAAACGTCAACCCATCTGACTCAGGAAAATAAATAAGCCCTGGTCTCCATTAACAAGGAGATAAAACACAGTAACTCACTTGCTTTTTGTTGCTTCTCAAGACAAAAACTCATCCTGAAATTAATGTGTTGAAATCACTTAATATAAGGCAATTATTTTCCTGCATGTATCTACCCTATGCTATGACCATGGCTATCATGTGAAATACTGCCTGCCTTATCCTTCCATATAAGCTTAAGGTTAGGCTTGTACCTTAACACTAGTAACTTGAATTAATTTATGTTTTCAGTTACAAACATTTGAGTTTACCAAAGAAAGAGAAAAGCATTTTTTTACCACCATGGTCCTCACTGATTTAAAAACTTCACGTTTAGGAGATTTCGTTTCTGTAATTACCCATCCATACCTTTCCTTTCTTAAACCAAAGCAACAGAACATAAAAGAATAAATAAGGTGAATTTGTGGCAATATGGATGGACCTTAAGTGTATTATGCTAAGTCAAATAAATCAGACAGAGAAAGTCAAACGCTGTATGCTCTCACTTGTATTTGGAATCTAAAAACAACAACAACAAAACAAAAACCCAACTCATAGAAAAAGTGATCAGATTTGTGGATACCAGAGGTGGGTGGTGGGGGGTGGTGGATGAAATGGGTGAAGGGGGTCAAAATGCACAAACTTCCAGTTATAAAATAAGTCATGGGGATTACTGTGCAGGATAGTTACTAATGCTGTACTGCATATTTGAAAGTTGCTAAGAGAGTATCTCTTAAAAATTCTCATCACAAGAAAAAATATTCTCTAACTATGTGTGGTGATGAATGTTAAAAAGACTCGTGACGATCATTTCACAATACATACAAATATCGAAACTAATGTAATGTTTATGTCAATTATATCTAAATTTTTTAAAAAAGAATAAATAAGGTGAATCTGTAACTCATGCTACAAAGTCCAGGAAGAACTTGACTTAAGCCTCCAAATCCTCCATCACACTTACAGTCACTGATGTGTTGGTAAACGTTAACAAGCAGATATCAAAACAAGAAAAAAGGGCCCTGAGTAGTAGTGTTTGCCAATTCCAGAATCGTAAATACTCCCATGGCCAGTTTCAAGCTACCAACATGATAGCACAGATTTGGGCAGTGATATGCAATAGTGGTCCATTATATAGCGTTTCCACCATTTAGATATTATCGTTGTAAATAACCTTGAGAACATAGATAATAATAAAAATAATCAGGAAGTAGTGGGGATTTAGTAATATTACCTTTTTTCAGTGTAATGTATTTACTTTAAAGTTTATGTAATTTAATAGCTTTGTTTAACAACTGGCTCTGTAAGCTAGTAAAAGCCAACTCAAAAATACTAACATTTACAAAGAAGGTTTTTGGCCACTGATTGTCCAGGTTTCAGCTGGCTTTGATATCGGTGGAAGCAATCAAGCTTGACTGATCGCAAAACTGTCCAAAATTCCCCACTCTCCCTGTATCCACACCATTTTGCAATGTGACTTTGCAGTTCTTCCTATTGAGAGGTGGTCTATTACCCCACCCTTAAATCTCGGCTGACCTTGAGACTTGCTTTGGGCTAAAAAATGCGGCATAATTAATGGGATGCCCATTTGGGGTCTAGACCTCTAGAGGCCTTGTGTGCTTTTAGTCTCTCTCTTAGCCTTCTGCTTCCGCCTTGAGAATACTCCCAGGCTAGCCTGCTCTGGCACCCTTGGCTCCACCATGAGAACAGGTCGAGGCTAGACTGACTCTGAGGGATGCAAGACACACAGAGATGGGTGGAGGCCAGCCCAGATCAGCCTAGAGCCAGGTGACTCCAAAACATGTGCAAAAGCCCAGACAAAACTTGGCAGAGCCATTTCTCCAACCCACAACTGACCATAGACATATAAGTGAACCCAGGTTAAGCCAGAACCATGGAGCTGACCTGTAGACTCATTTGCAATAACAAATATTTATTGTTTTATGACCCTGAATTTTGGGGAGGTTTGGTAGAGCTTGAGAATAAGACTGACTTCTGCCTTCTGTATTGAGAACTAAGAAAAACATGATAATCATTTGGACAATTGCTGGAAGCAAGTAGAGAACTGCTGACAATATCAGAGGAAATCAGGCAGCAGGTTGATTCGCAGTTGAGAGATACAGCTTTTTTTGCTAATCTGGACATGTGTATGGTTTGGTATATTGTTTAGATTCCAAATTCTAGTCATAATCAGCAAGAATTCTGCCATTTTTAAATGTTAGAGTATATTTCCAGAATATTCTTACTATGGTTTATGGATTCAATATTGAATATATCTTGTGAAAACTAAGACTTGTTTTTTAAAAAATACCACTAGTAAATACTAGTATTTTGGGGGGAAGGATAATTGAAAGGATCTTTATATTTTTAAATTTGAATCTTCAAATCATAGACTGCTACCCCAGCCACTATAATCAGATTGCCACTGATGTATGGAATCAAATGGCTTCCCTATTTCAAAATGCACCATTTCCCTTATTGGCAGTAGAAATAATATAATGGCAAGAAAATACTTCATCCATTCTTTTTTAATGTGGCAAGATTTTTGAAGAGTAAGACTCCTATGATCTCCTTCATATAATACACATTTTCTTATCCTGCAGAGTATTCAAAAGGAAAGGGAAACAAGTGACGAGGGGTTTTAATTTAGCACAAGGAAGATTAGACGGTTTAAGCTTTGAAATAAAGAGTGTGATGGGAAATAAATTCAAATATCTAAAGGCAAAGTCCTAGAATACTCAGGGTCCCTTCTATGACTGGATCTTTGCGGATTCTTACACACAGCCTTGCTAGGGCATCTTTCTGGAGAAACACAAAGTATGTCTCGAACTGGGAACAACACTGAAGAGCCTTTATCATCAAGAGATACAGTGGGCTTCCCTGCTGGCGCAGTGGTTGAGAATCTGCCTGCCAATGCAGGGGACACGGGTTCGAGCCCTGGTCTGGGAAGATCCCACATGCCGCGGAGCAACTAGGCCCGTGAGCCACAATTACTGAGCCTGCGCGTCTGGAGCCTGTGCTCGGAAACAAGAGAGGCCGCGATAATGAGAGGCCCGCGCACCGTGATGAAGAGTGGCCCCCACTTGCCGCAACTAGAGAAAGCCCTCGCACAGAAATGAAGATCCAACACAGCCATAAATAAATAAATAAATAAGAGATACAGGTGCCCTGGAGAAGACTCCAATGTATACAATAAACCAAAGGTATAATAACTTATCATAATGTTTCAACTTCCCAAAGAGCTTGATATCTTGCTTCTCTGAGGAGTAAGGTGAAAAAGGAAAGAAGGAAGGGAACACAAAATAATCTTGGGAATCATCTCTTGTGTCCTCTGTACTAGGTACTTTTTAATCTCTTATCTTTAGGTCAGCACCAGAACATGTGCTTTGCATAGAGAAATACAAACCATTGGACATACAAGGCAAAACTGGGATTGGTTAAAACCACTCAGGACAGAAGGAACCTAGGAATGTTATGATCCCATATCTTGATTGAACACAATAGGAAACTGATAGCAATTGGCTTACAGATATACAGATATTTGACCAAAGCCCTGAAACAAAAACTTATGTCAGTTAACTCTTAGCACAGAGTATTCTTCCCATAAAATCATAAAACTCTTTGCTTTTAATGAAGGTAGACTGGCATTAAACTAAAACGTGACTGCAAAGAAAAAAACAATTTTACTCTTGCTACAAAATGAATGTTGCCTTCTTCACTTACTAAAAATAGGTAAAAAGTAGAAAACCTCTGTCCATATATAAACACTTATGAGCCAAAAAAAAAAAAAAAAGCCTGCTTTATAAGTCAAAGTCTAGGATAGATTCTGAACAATAAATGAAATTATAGATATGTGTCTCTATTTCTGCCTTGCATCTTCTTGATCTTTGCGAACCTACTGTATAAAAAATAAATAAAGGAAAGAAAAAAATAAATTATAGAGAACCCATGAAATTAATGAAAAAGAAATTATCCGAATTTCTAATAGAATGGACGTTCAAATGAAGACAAATGAGCTACCAGTGTCTTATTTCCACAGACATGCAGTCTCCAAATGATACTGAATGTGGATGGGCATATATATTCTAGGTGCTGAATAAAATTAAGCTTCGAAAATGAGTCCAGATTGGCCCCTGGATCTCAACTGGTCACCTGAGCTATGCACCTCTTGTCTCCTTTCTGAACATCTACTGAGATTCCATTTAAATGCTACTTTTGCAGTGATGCCTTGCCCATCTTCTCCCATTCCTGACATCTCAGTTCCCAGCCCAACTGGGCAAAATTAAAATCTTGTTATCCCCGAATGCTTCCTTGTATTACAATTGTATCATTAACCACATTTGAATCTGAATTATAGATATTTGCATACTTCCTGCTCTTTCTTGTTTCAAGTATAAGAACTATGAGAGCAAGGACTTTGTTTTATTTCTCTTTTTATATCATTTGGGACAAATCAAAGGGATTTTCCTGTGGGAAATATTCAATATTTTTAATTGAATTAGGTAGTTCTAATTCAAAAAGAGTTCAGAATCTAATAAAATGATATTGTATACAGTATTGATTAATTTTTGCCCAGCCATAAAGGGATAAGAACTTTACCAAATCATCAAAATACATAAACTTAAGTTCAAAGATAAAGAAAAAATAGATATAAAATTTAGAAATGAGGAGACAACATTATCATTTGTTATATAGGGTATGGTTGTATACCTGTCAGAATGAAAACATCAAGTGAAAAATATTGCAAAGAGATTCATTGAAGTTCCTGGGTATACAATGATATACCCCAAATCAGTTTTCCTTCATTAAATACAAAGCACTTAGAAATGTAAATGAAAGCTCTACTTAGAACAGCATCAAAATGATGGAAAACTTAATTTTAAATGTATATGATCACTATGATGAAGACTTGAAAACATTAAGAAGGGATATAAAAGACAACTTGAATAAAAGTAAAGACATACTCTTTACTTGGATGGAAATACTTAGTATGCTAAAGATATAAACTGTTACTATATTCATCTAAATATTTAAGTAATACCAATAAATAATCAACAGAAATTTTTGGAAAATAATATAAATTGATTCTGAAATTCATATGAAAATAAAAATAAATGAAAAAAATAAACTAATGAAGTAGGACTATCTCTATTAAATAATAATATATTATAAAGCTATAATAATTAAAACACTTTATTACTAGTCTAAAATATATAGAAAGGTCAATGATACCAGAGGGAAGAATGGAAATAGAGAGAGGCTTTCAGTATATAATCAGGATAGCATTTCAAATCAGTGAGAAAAAGAAATAGATTATGCAGTAATTAATGTTGGACAATGGGGCAGCCATGCAGAGTTCAATAAAATTGTTATTGTAGTAGACATTACCAGTTCACTAATATTTAGTTTTCCTTTCTTCCCTGGGCATATTGGAGACTACATTTCCCAGTCCACATGCAACTGAGCTGGGTCATGTGACTAGATCTGGTCAATGAAATGTGAGCAGAGGGACAGGTGTCACTTCTGGCTGATCGACTGAAACGTCCCTCTTGATTCTCCAGCTGCTTCTCTTCTCCTTACCCAGCAAAAGCAAAGGCCTCTTGTTGAGATGGCAGAGCTCAAAATAGAAACAGCCTACATTGCTGAGGGTAACTTGGAATGTGTTTCAGACCTTCAGCAAACAGAGGAGGAGAGAAACTTTTGATGTGTTTTTCCACTGACATTGAGCAGTTGTTTGTTATTAGGGACTACCTTAGCCTATCCTGACTAGTGAAGATCCCTTTGTCACCATCATAAAATAAGGAAGGTCCAGATGGCATAAAGACACAATCATAAAAATTAAAACATAAAAACATCGGAAGAAATCACAAAATTATCTTTATTATTTTAGAATGGATAACTTTTATAAGTAGCACTCCAAATTGAAAACTCATAAAGAAAAGGATTAATAAATCTGATGACCAAAAAAATCTGGAATGCAAAAATTCCACAAAGTCAAATTAAAAAGTTGGAGATAACACGTGACAGACAGCTCTTAATATATCAAAATATCTTATAAAGCAATAAGTATAACAATCCATTGGAAAATGGGCAAAGTTTATATGAAACAATACAAATATATTGCACAGGAGAAAAAGGTTCTTCTTCACTCATAATGGGAGAAATACAAATTTAAATAATAAAGAGCTACCAATGTTTCATCTACCATATTTACAAAAATCAAAAAAAGGTTAATGAAACACCATGTTGGTAAGAATGTGACCAAATAGGTAATTTTGAATGCTATTGATGGAAGCGTAAATAGATCCAATTTCTTTGTAGAGCAATTTGGTAATATATTTCAAAATTTAAAATGCATATGGATGCAGGAATTTCAGTTGTAGGAAATTCAAAGGTACCCATATTATGTCCCAAAATATATTTAATAAATCTATATTGAAGCATTTTTGGAGCAGCAAAAAAGTGGAAATAACAAAATACCTATTAAGAGATGACTCAATAAATAAATGTTGATGCACCTATAAAATAAAATATAGCTTCTAAAAAAAGAATGAAGTAGATATATGTGTAATAATATGGTTTAATTTCTGAGACACATTGTTGCATTTAAATAACATTTGATAGTATGCCATCATTTATATAGAATTTAATTTTTTTAATTGGGCTGGTAAATGCATAGATTTCCTGGGAAATTAAAAAAGGAAATAACTATGAATTGTTGTTTCTGGGAAGGGAACAGAAGAAATGAGGGTAGAGTGTATATTTTTTAATGATAAACTTTAACACTGTTGGAATTTACCTTTTTAGTAGATGCATAAATTATTTTTTTCCAAAAATAAAAACAATTTAAGTACATTAAACCAGACCAATTCCACTGCTACCCAAATGGCTAATATCATTTGAATTTTCACATCTCAAAGGTTATAAACGGTAAGAATGGTAATCACTGTCAAGAAAAATTCTGACTCAAATAGACAGGTCACAGACACGTGCTATTCCTGACATTCTTTTAAAAGAAAACTTAGTCAACCTGGAACATCGTTCTAACAGTTAGGAAGTGAAACTGACAGCTCTCACCTTCCTTAGATAAAAATCCAATCAGAAAATGTGACATTTTCACCCACATAATGCAGCTCGGGTACTTCCCTATGCCACCACAAGCAATGGAGAATGTAAAAAAACTTCTGACATTATGCAAGATTTCTATCCCATAAAATTGATAGACTTAAAAAGCACAGGGCAGATGCAGCATTAATCTGCTCCCACGTTTTATATGGCTATTTAAAGGGCCTGTCAACATGAATAATGCACAGGAGTTATTTTTACGTAAAATGTGCTCAGAAATTATAGAACAGACAACTCAATGATGGCATAGATTTCTAAAAGTCAGATTGGTAAGACAGATAAAATAAGCACACATGTTCTCTTGTTTTTATTTCCTGGACCTCGTGGTTAGATTTACAAGATATCAATGTCAATTGCTTAACTGATAATGATTTTGTCTTTTGTTTTCTAAGGATTTTAAAAAATAAAATTAAAAAAATTAAATTTTTTAAAATTAGCAAAGGCATGCCGTAGCTACATAAAATATATGAAACAAACAAAAATTGCCTTAGAGAAAAATAATTTTTCCATGAGGGGTTAAGAGTAAAGGAGAGAATAGTATTGAAAGCAAAATTCAGCAGACATGTGGGTTGATAAAAAATTATAACTTCCTATTTTTTGTTGTTATTCTGGACTAAGAATCCACCTTTCCCTTGTAGAATCTGAATTGAAAGTACTACTGTATATATTAATAGTCAGACTGAACAGTGAATAGAATATAGTCCAGAAATAGGCTCAGGCA
This sequence comes from Eubalaena glacialis, assembly GCF_028564815.1. Classification (NCBI taxonomy): domain Eukaryota; kingdom Metazoa; phylum Chordata; class Mammalia; order Artiodactyla; family Balaenidae; genus Eubalaena; species Eubalaena glacialis. Next base: position 41,785,229 of record NC_083728.1, on the reverse strand, counting down.
CATGTGGAAATACTATATATGAAAAGAGTAGTATCTCAACTCACTAGGACAAAAGTTAGACTGCTAAATAAATTGTGCCAAAAATGGACTTTATAATAAACGGTCTAGGCACAAGTGTATAGCAAGTTGAAATAAGATACGATTCAATTTTTAAATGATATTGAAAAACCTCAACACCATATTAGGGCAAAAGATGGTCTTAAAAAAATAGTGTTGTAATAAAAGGATATCAAGTTAGAAAAAGATAAAATTGGATCCATACCTCACAACATATAACATAAAAATCTTCTAGATGATCCAAGATTGAAATGTAAAAACATGAAACCATACTAGGAAAAAACTATCGGTGAATTTCTTCATAAACTAGATATGGAAAAAGACTTTCTGTGACTCAAAATCCAAAAGCAATAATTAACAAGTTGACTACATAAAAATACAAACAAAAACTTACATGGCAAAAAGCACCATAAGCAAATTCAAAAGGCAAAAGACAAACCAGGAAAACATTTTGGCAGCTCTATGATAGATAAAGAGATAATTCTCCTAAAGAGCTGTAAAAAAAAATTAAGGAGGCTAAAAGACCAGGTAGAAAAATGCAAAATATATGAACAGAAATTCATAGTAAAAATACATGTGGCTCTTAAACACATGAAAGGATACTTAATTTCGAGCACAGTAAGAGAAATACAAGTTAAAACTATATTGATAGCATTTCTTACCAAACTGACAAAAATCTAAAACTTGACAGTATACTTTGTGTTAAGGCTGGGGGTGAGGGGGCAAAGATCATCTTATACATTGCAGGGGGAATAGAAAATGATAAAAACAAAACGAAACAAAGCAAAAATCCTATGAAGGAGAAGTTAGCAAAATAACCAACCCTAGGAATTTACCCTGAAACTGAACCTCTGCATATGTATGACAAGACATACATAGAGCTGTTTTCTGTTTTGTTTTGTTTTTTAAATTGCAGCCTCGTACGCACAGTAAAATATTGGAAACAACCTAAATGTTCATCCACATAAGACTGTTTGAATAAACTACAGTACACCACGCAGTGGAATAATATATTGCCATATAAAAGAATGAAAAAGATCTCCAGGACCAATATGGAGTTCCTTCCTTGGCTGTACACCAGGGAGTGCATGGCCACCCCACAGGGTGCCCTAAGGAGAGAAAATGAGGAAGAACCCTATGATAATGGGTTAAATCAGATGCATTTGAACAAGTAATCCATTGCTAGGACTACAATTTAAGGAAATAACAACAGAGAAGAAAAATGCAAAATGACAGATGTTTGTTTCAAAGTTACTTATAATAAAAATAAAATGGAAATTGTGTAACTATTCAGTAGTAAATTGATGGTAAATATTCACATGATTTCAATGGATTATTATTCAGCCATAGAAGTGATAAATATGAAAAAAATAATTAGCACCATGGCTGTACTTAAGCTGTTATGTTAAATAAAAGAACTTTACTATGTCATGTATGCAAATGCATAGATGAACACAGTGTGATCTTCTGGAAGATAAACACATGACCAGGTTTTTCTTTTGTGTATTTGGAATTATTCAAGCTTTAAGGCAATTTAAATATTTTTTCAAAGGAATTTTTTGTAATAGCTTCAATGTTGCCGAAATTGAGGACAGAATCCCTTTCCATCACTTTCTCCAACTTGTTCCTTTTTCTTTTTTTGTAATTTTTAAAAAATTTATTTTATTTATTTTATTTTTTTGGCTGTGTTGGGTCTTCGTTGCTGCACGTGGCTTTTCTCTAGTTGCGGAGAGCGGGGGCGGTGCATGGGCTTCTCTTTGCGGTGGCTTCTCTTGTTGTGGAGCACGGGCTGTAGGCCCTTGGGCTTCAGGAGTTGTGGCGCATGGGCTTAGTTGCTCCGCGGCATGTGGGATCTTCCCAGATCCGGGCTCCAACCCTTGTCCCCTGCATTCGCAGGTGGATTCTTAACCACTGCGCCACCGGGGAATCCCCTCCAACTTGTTCTTAAACTATTCTTTATGCAAGCTCCCTTTGTTGGTGACTGAGCCTGTATTAAGGCAATAATTCAGGACTGGCCCCTAAAATAATTGGTTTTCTCTTCTCAGTCAGAGCCAAGAGGATTTATTTAGAGCCAAGGCGGCATAATTCTAGTGTTCCAATGTAGGGTTAGAATTAATAGTGCATGAAAAAAAAAAAGAATTAATAATGCATGAAATTTTTGCCACATGCAACTAATACCAACAAACGCGATTAAAGCACTATGTTTTGTTATGATTAAAGGAAATATTGTGAATGGACTTGGATTCACCACAGCCTGAATTTCTGCCCTTCAGTTAACGAGGCCACACCTTATTCATTGTGGAAAAGATACCATCAACAGAAGTCAGATGACAGCCCTGAATTTCCTGCTCCTCACTGCCTCCAAAACTATATGGTTTTTGATACATGATTTATCATGTAACATCTTGTTGCCAGAGAAACTAGCTCAACTTACAAAGGCAAGGTCTCGTTCAGCACAATATATTATTTTTCCCTTGTAACTTTATACTTTCTCAATTCATAATCTTGAATTGGGCATGGATATTGGTAAATTAAAAGCAGAACATTTTAAAATGTGATTAAAAGAAGCTTGATGAATTTCTTGGTTCTTAGAACATTTGTAAGAATTTACTTAAAGAATTTAGAGTAATGCAGCTAACAAGTATCTGGGGAAAATATTTACAGAGCAGAGAATCAATCTGTATGACTTTTTGTAATTTTTGCACTGGAATAATAATTTACTTTTTTTTTTTAATGGAAAAAAATGAGGGCTCTAGTTATACCTCTACAGTATTTCAAATGCTCTACAGTATCCTTCAAATAAATTATTTGACTAAGAACTATCAACAGGAACCATGAAATTTTGAGCAGGTAGCCACAAAATTAGATATCCAGTCTAGTTTGCTATTAGTGACACAATTTATTCTTTAACACACTTTCCAAAATTTCTATCAACCACTAACTCATGAAATATCTCACTCAATCATCTTTTAATTTCTGATGTTCTAAGAGCTTCTCTTTTTCAATATTGTACATTGATAATTTATTTGAAAGCATTATTGACTTTAAAAATGTGTAAACGAAGGAGTTGATTTTCAGTTTTCAGCTATTTGACATACTTAAGCATATGTGTGAGACAAAACTAACATGAGATCTTAATTTTATTTAGATTTTCATCTGGTATCCATATTTGTAAGTAAAAATGTGTAGACAATGCCTTCTAAATTATTTAATCTTTAAATAAAACTGCATGGGTGGAACTTGATTAATATAGAAGCATGTTTGCAGAGTACCCAACAAAAAAAAATAAATCTCGCTCATTAATTCCTATTTTAGACAGTAGGGGTTTACCTATGGCAAAAATAATCAAGTCAATAGTTAATTTCTCAGATCTTTGTGTATGTCCCAACCCATGAAACTTCTTTATTAAATTCACACTAAGGTACTCTAAGGATGAAAGCAAATGCAATTCATGCACAGATACAAAAGGACATACTTAATTTCAACTAAAAACAATGAAATTTAATTGTTAATTAATATTTGTAAAAAGAAAAGTTATGCTTGGCAATTTTTGACCAGATATTACAAATCCTGAAAACTTCTTGTAAGGAAATGTCCAATTTAAAAATTAAATATTTGAAATATGAATAATGAGCAAAGTTTTTTTTAAATGTTGTTCAAGATATGATTAAAATTGAAAACTGCCAGAAAGTGAAAAGACTGCATAATATAGATGGCAAATGTAAGTATCTAAAGGAAAAAATTGAAACTATAGCTGATCAAGCAAAGTGTCTAATTTGTCAAATAATGACCCTGAGTTCAAGTCTATTAAATGTATGTGCCAATGAACTTTAGTTTAGGGGATAACGATAGCTAGGGTTACAGAGCCCTGACTATGAAACATATATTATGGCCTTTAATCCTCACAACAACCCTGAGAAATAGTATTATGAACTTCATTTTATGAATAGGGGAATCAAGATATGAAGAAACTGATGACCGACTGTGGCCACAAAGATAACACTGGTTGGGGCTCTGAACGACTGCTGTCCCTTTAACACGAGGTTCCAGAGTTAAAGCCTCATTTTCAGAGCATTAAAGTCAATTCATGTGATCAGAGAATCAGCACTGCCCCCCCCCCGCCCCAACTACACACACACACACCCATAAGGGAACCAGGAAGAAGCGATGGTTTTAAAAATTATTGCTCCCCAAGTAACTCGCGGGGGCTATTCTTCGTTGCAGTGCGTGGGCTTCTCATTGCAGTGGCTTCTCTTGTTGTGGAGCATGGGCTCTAGGCACACAGGCTTCAGTAGTTGTGGCACACAGGCTCAGTAGTTGTGGCACACGAGCTCTAGAGCGCAGGCTCAGTAGTTGTGGCGCACGGGCTTAGTTGCTCCGAGGCATGTGGTATTTTCCCGGACCAGGGCTCGAACCTGTGTCCCCTGCATTGGCACGCGGATTCTTAACCATTGTGCCACCAGGGAAGCCCAACTCTTACTTACTTTTAATTTAACCTCAATTCAAGCTTTATCTTGACTTCAGATCTTTCCAAAAATCTAAGTGGTATCAGTTTTAAACAAATGATAAGATGCAAAGCTGTAGGAAACTGATCTCCAGAATTATCAGTAGACCTGGAATCCCACCCTAGCATTGCACCATGCATTAAGTTGGCCTAAATGCCAAACTACATCCCAGATACTGTGGAAATAAATTAAACTCTTGTGTTTTAAATGAGGTATTGGCAATGCTGATGACCTTCTGTCATAAGCCAAGGTCTATGTTAAAAAAAAAAAAAAAGGAGTGGGATAATGCTGATAAAGTTTAAAATTAAAAACAATACACGATATAATACAAGATAAAATTCAATTGTATATCATCAAGGGATTTTTACCTAAAGAAAGGTAAAAATATGGTTTAGATCACTCAAGAATTTGGTTTTTAAACATCTCTAATTAGGTATCTGCATTATTGTGGAACAAGCACCACTCTTAAACTGGTGTTCCAGTCCCAATATGGAGTATGATTAACTTTATAAGAACTGACTATAGAAACATTCACCAAAGCTAATTCAGCAGAACAGTAGTCCTATGAGATATGCTTGACAAAGGGGCCTGTTGTCCAAAAAAAAGGAAAATGGCCCCGATCCATGTCTAACACATCATAGGCTCTGAGAAGTCCTGTAGTAAAGAAACAACATCTACAAAACTTATCTGACACTTTTATCTCATAACAACTGTTAGTATTCCAAGGAACTCATTTAGAGAAATACTGAGTTAATTATTTTTTTTTTAAAGTTTTCTCTGTCCCTAAGGGAAAATAAAGTGAATCATCTTCACATTACATCCATTCACAGCCAATAGTGATCAATGAGCTCTTCTTCCAGCTCCACCGGTCTTTCCGGAAATCGGTAAAGCTCGAATACAAATTACAATATCAAGAAACATCTGGATGGCACGGAGAAAATGTATTGGTGTGTGAGACTGAAATGTGAATTTTCTGACCTGTTAGAACCAATGATCCTGTTTCACAGGCAAATAACACATATTCTGCTTAATTAGTTAGGCTAGTCCATCTCCTATAAATCTCTATGGATGTTAAGTTCAGTAGCCTTAGAAAACTTTATTTCTGCCCTTAACAAAGATCTATCAAGTAGCAAATATTTCACTGTGTTATTTTGTCTTTTAAATGTCACTCTTTACATAAAATCAAGGCTATTTCTTCAGGCACTTGAAATTTCACATTTTAGACAGCTAAGAATGTTAATTGTGTTCACATCAAGGAACGAGAAAAACTACGGTGAAAGTACTCTTTCATCCATGAAAATACCTTACTGTGTGTTAGGTATCACATTCCAAGTCCGCAATCTGGGATTTTATGCTTTTGTGGTAAATAGAAGGAATTTAGGAATTTTCAGCCATTTTCCATTGAAGGATGATAAAAATGAATTTCTAGTACATACTCTTTTTTATTTTTATTTATTTTTTATTGAAGTATAGTTGATTTACAATGTTGTGTTAATTTCTGCTGAATAGCAAAGTGATTTAGTTATACATATATATACATTCTTTTTTAATATTCTTTTCCATTATGGTTTATCATAGGATATTGAATATAGTTCTCTGTGCTATACAGTAAGACCTAGTACATATTCTTAAATTCCTTCCATTCTACCAAGCTGCTCACAAATTAATATTACTATGTAACACACTGTGGCTGGTGAAGCCATTTCAGGTATATGCATCATTTAATTCTCACAATGACTCCATGGTAGTCATAAACATTCCTTTTACTTCCCCAACTTTTTCTTCTCTTATATCATGAGCCAAATTACATTCCAGTTTTTTTCCCTGTTGGACACGTGTCAAATTACATGAAAAATACTTTAGAACCTAATCTCCAACAAGAAGGTATTTCAAGTAATATATATGCTTAATTACCCATCAGACTCACTGAGTGCTAAAAAGAATAAACCAACATTGAACCCAAGGCAGGTAGGCAGTTAAGTCACAAGGAGTGAGCTCCTAAAGTGTGTCCGATATTAGGATGTGTGTCTTGTTACCAACTATATTCCAACTTACCAGACAACCCTATCTACTGGGTATTATTCCCACAGAGAAGCTAAGAAACCTTGGGATCCCTCAGTTAATACGTGCACTGGGATTTGAATTTGGGTCTCTCTGACCCTAAGTGTGGTCTTCCATTTCCAAACAGTGTTTCCAATTTTACTTCAATGGTTTCATTGCACAGAAAAAGATACCAACATGTTCTTAACTGTTCTTAACTGAAAGTACATTGCTCTAAAATTATTCTGATTGTTGGGAAAATCTATTTAACTCTTTGCAAATCTAGGCAGTTTTCTAAATAAGAACTGTAAATCTTAGTACAATGGGTTGCTGTGATAGTTCACTGTGGACGGTGGTTTGGCTGCAAAGATAAATGTGTTTTGAGTTTTCTACAGTTAATATATAAAAATAGATGTTCACAGGTAAGTTTAAGTAAAGCTACAAAAGTATAAATCTCTCATGTGGAGTAACTCATAGCAGTACCTGAGTTCTACTGTAAATAGGTAAATTATGCAACTCTAACTTGCTTTTGCCTACTATAGTACATCACATGAGCATCAGTTATACATTTTATTTACTTACTGAAAGTCATTAAGGATGATAGCTAAAATGTATTTAACACATACAATGGACATGAGAGTTGTGTTAAGGGCTTTACATGCATTGTAACACTGAGTCCTTATAGTAACCAGATAAGATAAACATAGAGATTATTTCCATAATTCAAATGGGGCAACTAAACCTCAGAGATGTGGAATAACCTCCTGGGTTATATAGCTAGTAATTGGCTTTCAGGCTTGGGCATCTGACCCAAAAGCTTGTACACATAATGACTACACTGTATTAGGCACTTAGATGTGCAAAGACACTTACTGGGGGTCTGGGGTATAGAAGAATGGGTATGAATGTGCTGATGAAACAAAGACAACATAAGCTGGAATAAAGGCCCTCTGTAAAAGCAATAAATAATGTCTATTTCTGAAATGATTCCAGCTACACATTTATATCCACTTTGACTATTGATTAAAAAGAAAAAAATCTACTTATTTATATTAGATCTATTGTGAAATAATCCTTTGTAATGTAGTGAGAAAATACTGTTATGGGCTGAGTGGTGCTACCCCCACCCATATTCATATGTTGAATCCCTAACCGCCCCTGCCAGAGTGTGATTATATTTGAGGATAAAGTCTTTAAAGAGTTAATTACGTTAAAATGAGGTAATTAGGGTGGACCCTAGTCCAATGTGACTGGGGTCCTTATAAGAAGGGGAAACCAGGACACAGATAGGTATAGAGGGAGGGCCATGTGAAGACAAAAGGAAAAGACAGCCATCTACAAGCCAAGGAGAGAGGCTTCAGAAGAAACCAAGCCTGCCAACACCTGATCTCAGACTTCAAACCTCCAGAATGATCAGAATATACATTTCTGTTGTTTAAGTCACGCTGTCTTTGGTACTTTGTTATGGCAGCTGGAAAACTCTCATACAAGTACTATGGCACACTTATTATATTAAGTATAGCTGGGCAAGTTGAAGGAAGACTAGACTGAAAAGTAGTCCTTTTGACAAGAGAATGTTGTAGGAAAGTTCTCAATGCCTTATTGCATAAAGTCCTTATTTTAAAAAGAGAAACATCCATTTAAGCTGATACTCGTTTTACTGAGAGCTATGGTTCTCAGACTTGGTTAAACACAGGAATTGCTGGGGAGCTTTAAAGAAAAAATTGATGCTTAAACCCCACATCAGACATTTTGATTTAATTGATATGGATGTGGCCTGGACATTGAGATTTTAAAAACTCCTCCGGTGCCTCTCATATCTCTATATTAGAACCAAAGTTTGAAAACCCTGGCTTAGAGAGCAGTTCACTATTTTGAATTAACTTAAGAAATTAATATCAAGTATATCCACAAGGTGGCGTATTATTTCATTCAAAAGAATTAAAATTGAGAAATGTTTCCAAAATGCAAACCATTTTGCATTTTCTCTGTACCATTGTATGTAACACAGATTGGATTTCGATTGAAATTACACCAGATAGAAGCAATGATAGAATGAGTCAGAACCTTCTGAAAGGACCTGGAGTTTAGTTAACGCATGGAACTAATCCTGTCTTCAACAAGGGGTCCACTCTGGCCATCATGAGAATGCTCTTAGCTGCCATGTCTTTCACCTACTATTCACCTTTGCCAGAACTGTGGCCTCCCCCTTCCCCTTCCACAACTCTTCAGGTGCCTTTTGAACTCTGTGGCAGTAGATACTAAGGCAGATGCTTGCTATTATTAAAAGCAAAATGGAATCTTTATTCAGCCATACACATGTTTAGTTCACCATATTTTACAGATGGACACACACATATGTATATATACTGAGTAATGGCGGCATCACTCAAATGCTCAAATTTAATTGTTGATAAGAGACAATCCAACGTCTTCTCAAATTTGGGAATTTATATCAACATCCCAGACAAGACTTAGCTTAGCTGTGATTGCTTATAAAAAAGTTAAAAGTTTTTAACCGTTAGAGAAGATATTCTATACTTGAATGGTAGCTTTAAAAATCTTCTCTTGTTCACTATTGAACAGCCATGAGGTTGAGGGACAGGTGGAAAAGACAGAAGAGTTTTAAATGCAAAGATCTACTAAGGGAACCATTCCCTACCCTCCTCAGCATCCTGATATTTCTGCTACCAAATCTCCAACTAGTTATATAAAGGTTTTTGTTTCCAAGGAAACCACTGACATCTATGGAATTTAATGAACATGAAAAAGGAACTATGCCATATAATTTACATCTGGAGATAAATGTGAATAGTTGTCAAAACCATTACACACACATTGATAATTCTGTGGATTTTTAGCCCTATTTTTCTCCATTTTGTAAAGATGTAAATAAACATTTATGTAAACAAAATGACCCAAAAAATGCACACACCCCCCCCCCAAATCAGCTATTGCACCATGTCAGGTAAATTAAGAAAGAGTTGGAACCAAGATTATGGGCTGAAGGTAAATCTCCTCAGCAACTGAGTGGAAGGAGAGAGAAACCTTTATTTTGTTGTATAAAGGGTTTTCTTATTCTTTAGTAAACCTCAAACATCTACACCAAATTTTATGACTGCGGCTTCACACAATGGTGAAATCTGTTCAAAGTCAGGGAAATAGCTTATAATCAGCAAAGGGGGACAGTAAATAAAGCACAACTCCAGTACTCATGGATGATTCATTGAAACCACTGTTGTATAACATCCAATAACAGCTCATTATGAGATTTACATATTGGCATCCAGATCCTATGATGAGCTATGAAGATTTGACAGCCCTTAAATAAATAACCTATTTGATGCTATTGATATAGGGAAAACATTTAAAGCATATATAAAATGGTAACTTCAATAAAGTTACAGGTATGTAAAAGTGAAAAAAAAAAAAAGGACTAGAAGGAAATTCCACCATTTTATCCAAATGACAACTCCCTCCTTCTTGAAATACTTTTTTAGGTGTCCAAGATATGCTCTCTTCTGATTCTCCTCCCTCCTCACTGGCTATTCCTTCTCAGTCTCTCTTTTTTTTTTTTTTTTTGTGGCAAAATATATATACCATACAATTTATCATTTTAATGGTTGTCAAGTGATGCAGTTTAGTGACATTAAGTAAATTCAGGTTGTTGTGCAATATTACCACCATTTATCTGCAGAGCCTTTCATCGTCTCAAACTGAAACTCTGTCCCCAGTAAACAGTAACTCCCCTCCCCCCTCCCCCAGCCCCTGGAAACCGCCATTCTCCTTTCTGCTCTATGGATTTGACTACTCTAGCTGCCTCATATAAGTGGAATCACATAATGTTTGCCATTTTGTGTCTGGCTTATTTCACTTAGCATACTTTCTCCTAGGTTTATCCATGTTGTAGCTTGTGTTAAAATTTCATTCATTTGTAAGGCTGAATAATATTCCATTGTATGTATCTAGTACATTTTGTACATCCATTCATCTACTGATTAACATTTGGGTTTTTTCACCTTTTGGTCATTGTAAGTATTGTTACTATGAACATGGGTATACAAGTATCTTTAAGGTTCCTGCTTTCCATTCTTTGGGGGAATATACCAGTCTCAGTCTCTTTTATTGGTTCCTCCTCATCTCCTCAAAGTTTAAATGCTGGAGGTCCCAGGGTTTAGATATCAGAACTTTCTTGGACACCTACATTCCTTAGGAGACCTCCCTTGGCTTTGAGCTTTAAAGAATCAAAGTTATTTATAACTCCATGGCCAACATTTCCCCTGACCTCCAGATTTGTAGATCCAAATATGATATCAGGTAGAAGTCTAATAGGCATCTCAAACTTTAAATATCCAAAAACCAAACTGAATTTTTCTGTTTAAATGTGTTTCTTCCTTCCCATCTCAGGATATGGCAACTCAGTTCTCCCACTTTCCCAGGTCAAAGCACTCAGACTTGTTCTTGAATCCTTTCTTTTCCCCGTACTTCCCATCCAATGCTTTGACAAATCCTGTGGTTCTGCCTTTAAAACATATTCAGATTTTGGTGTTTTTCTACACCTTTTGGTCAAAAATCATCATCAACACTGACCAGGATATTTGCAACAGCCATTTAGTTGGTCTCCCTGCTTTTTTCTTTGTCCTCTGTGGTCTGTTCTCAAGGCTGTGGCCAGTGATGCTTTTAAAAGCTAGGTCAGATCTTTGTCTCTCCTCTGCTCAGAACATTCAGATCCTTTCCCATGCCTCTCAGAGGAAAAGCCAAAATCATTAGCATGGCTTACGAAGCCCAAAATAATGTGGCCCTCAGCCGCCTCTCTGACTTTCACCTTTCTCTGCTGCACTCCACTGTAGCCACACTGGCCTCATATTTGGTCTTCAAATATGCCAAGCTTGTTCCTACCTCAGGGCCTTTGCTCTTGCTGTGCCCTCTCTGCCTGGAATGCTTCTCCTTCTCTTAATTCATGTCTCTGCTTATACGATCTCATCTTATCAAGAGAGCTTACTCCACTAGGGCTCAATAAAACAAGAAGCCTCTTTATCACTCATGGCCTATGGTCTCCTGTCCTTGCTTTATTTGTCTCCGTGGGACTTATCAGTTATCTGTTTCCCTCACCCAGAGGGGTGCTGGAGGGAGCCTGCTCACAGGGCTGAAGGCTGTGGTGTACACTGCTTTCCAACTCTCGGTGATGTCAGAGTGTGGTTTGAAACCCATCAGGTTCGGAATATTCACCCAAAGAAAACCAGGAAACACAACAAATCAGGGATTTCCTTCCCTCCTTCCCTCCTTTCTTCCTTCCCTCCATCTCCCTTCCTTCCTTCCTTCCTTCCTTCCTTCCCTCCTTCCTTCCTTCCCTCCTTCCCTCCTTCCCTTCTTCCTTCCTTCCCTCCATCTCCCTCCCTCCCTTCCTTCCTTCCTTCTTTCTCCCCTCTCTCCCTTTCTTCCTTCCTTCCTTCCTTCTTTCTCCCCTCCCTCCCTTCCTTCCTTCCTTCCTTTCTTTTTCTTTCTTTCTCTTTTATTGAAAGCCAGTTTACCACTACCACCTCTTCCCTACTCCGAAAAGGAATGCTATATGAGAACAGAGTTATTTGTCTTTTTTGTTCGTTGCTGCTTTCCTAGTGCCCAGAACAGTGCCTGGCAGAAACAGGTACTCAATGTCCATTTGTCAAAACAATAATGAAACTGAAAAGCCATCATTTTTATATAAGGATTAGGAAAACAAAACCTGATCAGCTTTTTAAATTTAGTTTTACTCTAATCTACCTCATGTGATTGTGGTGATATTATATACAGATTTCCCCCATTATCGAAAAGTAGAGCATCCCTGTGAAAGTTTTCACAAGCTGAAATGGCATAAAGTGAAGAAGCAATTATCTTAGGACACATCTTGCTAAGGGAGGCACAAAATAAACTGAGATAAAGCACAGATGCTCACAGACACAGCACAAAGCTGGGGTGGCTTGATGCTGAGTACAGTTCCCAGGGAAGGAGCTTGGCGGTGCCCCGCTCAAGGCTTACCTCTATAAGCGCTCCTCCGCCGCAAACAAAAACTGAATGCTATTTTTCTGCTTTTCGCTATGTTTTGTAAAAGTGAAAATCCTCTTCACGTTTCTTTCATTTAGCTAAAATACATACTAATGTAGGCCTTTCGAAAAAAACGAAGTGGTGTAAAGTGAACTTTCGAAAAGTAGGGAGTACCTGTACCACCTAGAATTTAATTGTGACCTGGATATATACAAGGTATCTGTGTTCAAATTAATATCACACTCTTGAAATACACTGCCTTTTACCGATAGGAGGAACTAGGTAATTGTCAGTTAAGCAAAAGAAGCAGTTTTCTTTGCACAAAATACAGCTTGAAAGTACTAAAATAGACATATTTTTCAGTGATACTGCTGCATGCATATGGAGACTTGAATATAGGCAGCACATCGTTTTCATGGACTAAAGTCTGGGAGGGCCTCTGTAACTGTGGTATTACTCCCTCAGGAGTCCAAAGCAATCCTAGAACTGCTTTCAAGAAGACACGTGCAAAATTTGACATGTCTTTCTTCTTTTCTTATCTTTTCGTTTGCATAAGACCTTATCTTGGTTCAAATGTTACCTGACTTTTTTTCTTAAGTTCACCTGATTTGCTATGACCAAAATAAGAAGTTTTAGGTTATGTAAACCTGCTGGATATCAGTTTTATAATCTGTAAGATGGAGTGCCTTGGCTTGATTAACTGCCCTTAAAAGTTGGAATCAATACTTAACAAGACTTACACACCTAAAATCATGTGCTCCCCCGACACCCATTTCATAGATGAGGAAGTAGAGGCACAGATAGAAAGAACAACTTAAGCTCGTTAATGGCAGAGTGGGCACCCAAAACCACATCTCCACTTTCCTAGTCCCATCTACTTTTCAACATTCCTAAGGATGAAATAATTCCTAAGAATCCTGAAGATAAAGAAACTATCTTTTTGAGCAGCATTTCTGAAAAATTTCTGGGATAGCCTATAGAAAAAATACACTTCTTGTTGTGTTCTAGAACATACACTCACGCACACAAAAAAAAAGTATCAGAAAACTTGCTCTGCACAAGACACTGATATTTTTCATTCTAGTTAGGCCTAATTCATTTTATTAATGCTATGCCACTAACAGATCAGAAACCACAGTGATAAACACTCCTTTAAAAAGCAAAGATCCTTTTGAAATGAAGATCCAGAGAGCATGTGTATATGGCATAGACAAGATGTATATAACACAGAACCTTTCTCTTTACATGTGCTTCATAAACCTGGGGGCAGGAGGGGGAGTGGCAAGGTAGGGAAGGTGGAAGGGGAGACAAAGGAGAGAGCAAGAAAGGAAACATAAATACATTTTAGATTTCAAAGGATAAGATTTTTTTAGTGTGATTTTTCCTTTTGGATAAAAATCTCCCAATTTCTCTCCAGTGAGAAATTTCAAAACTGATAACTTGAACAAAAGCTGTGTACAGAAAAGCAGATCTGGAATCGTATGCATTGTGTTGGGAGTCTACCTTTAAAATTCATTAACAGGGCAACACATAGAAGTTTTTTCATGTCCTATAAATGTTATTTCAAATCACAGCAGGCATAGAAAACAGTTCATCTTCAACTAGATTGTGAATTTTTATATAATGAGATGCTGTGAAAAACAAAAATAACATGAATACACAGATAAATATTTGCAGGGTGCCTGGGTATTTTGATAAATAGTATCTGCTCCACACATGTTCTGCCTTCCTCTCAGATCTATAAGCCCCTGCAGAAAGTCTTCCACTCAATCTGTCTTCATATTACATTGCCTTCTTGTCCTAAGTTTCCAAGCTTTTCTCACTCCATACTGGTTGGTGTCTTTACACTTTGTAATTGTCCTGCTGCTTCTGTTCTAGCCAACACAATGGTCCCCTCTTATTTAGTTTTCCTCCTCCGGCCCATATGCCCCCTTCTATGAGGTGGCTATGCTGCAATCATCCTGGAATACTCTGGAGGAAACTAGCTTCTCTTTTGGTCCCTGCCACATAGAACTGCTGCCACATGGGAAGCTGGGAGCTGCCAGGGATGGTGTACAGAGGTGGCCACCATGGGGACCCTGAGGATGGAAAGGGAATCCCTTCCAGCACCTTGGAAGCCAGTTTGGTGAGAGAAAGAGGCACCTATTCTTTGGTGACATTTTTTTGAGCAGCTGAATGCGACTTCATCTAAACCCAGAAATTCCACTGAATTGTTCAATACATTCCAATCATTTTTTAATAAATTATCTTTTTATTTATCCAGTTCAAGCCAAGGTTTTCTTTTGCAACTTAAAGATTTTAGAACTGGTATTAATACCTACTTCTTTCTTGCCTGTCCATCCACCAAGCCCCTTTCAGCCAAGCCCCTGCTCCAATCTCTCTTTATAACATCAACTTTTCCAAGTTGAGTGAAATGAATCTGACTTCCTGCAAATCTGAATTGTAATTTTAATAATAATAAATACAAAAATAATGATGATAATACCAACAACATTGGCTACTACTTAATGGTTGCTTATTATATAGTGGTGATGAGTTCAGGCAGCAGTGTTCAAATTTTGTGGCAAATTTACTTTTCAAAACCCTGATGCCACACTGCACATTTAATTAGATTCTTGTAGCATCTCTGGAAGTAGACGACAAGGATCAGCCTTTTTTTAAAGCTCTCCAGGTAATTCTACAAGCTCTTAAATTTGAGAACTTCTCTGCTAAATCTTTGCCAATGAATTATTTTATTTAATCCTTACAGCAATGATATGAAGTAGTCATTTATTAGTAGTAGCATTAGTATTAGTATTAGTATTAGTATTATCACTATTTAGCCAGTGAGGAAGAAGTCTCAGGAATTTCACACAGGTAACATGTGACAGAACCCGGCTTTGAAAATATTAAAATAGATTGAGGTGCTTGAACCCCAGCAGGGAATAGGAAGTGAAAGAAAGCCAAGAACGTGGATAATCCACAAATAAAGCAAATCTTAGTGGAAAAAACAGTAAAAGCCAGAGCATTCTGAGTGTTGAAATCTGTCCTCAATAGAAGCCTTTTAGAATCTAATAGTGGTTTATCAACTGAGCAGAGTACACACCCTAGTTCTGTTCATTTCTCATCATTCAATAGACATTTATCAAACCACGTACATAAATGAAACACTTAACTGATAAGCAGGCTGTGGGCTGCAATAAAAGAGTCAAGCCTGAAAGAAAGTCTCCATGTGCCAGAAGAATTGACTCGAATTCCCTAAGCCCAGAAACAAAGGGGTCTGATAGAGGGTAGGCAACTGTCTTTAACCAATATTGACAATGAAACTTCAAGTTAGGCCAATAAACTTGCGTTGAAAGACAAACTTTATAACTGTTATCAATATAGTTCTCGGAACTATCAATAACAGGCTTACATGAAACCTGGCTGAAATGTTGAGAGAAGAAGAAAAAAATTTGTTTTCTACCCTGCAAATTGAACAATTTTGAATCATCAACAAAGCATTAATGATGATAAGCTTGATACAAAACCAAAAGACCAAACCATTGAAATACCATTGTATTACTAAGAGATGAATGTAAATAATGGGCTGTTTTCACATGAAACACTTATAGAAACCTTCTTGAAAATAATTCTGATTTTTCTCTCTTTTCATTTTCCACATTTTCCTGTAGATCGTCTTAACCCCTTCAGCAATTAAAGCAGTATTTGCCTGTTTGCTCTATGACAAAATTTGCCAGCAACTACTGCACTGTTAGGTATCTGAAGAATAATCATTGTAGGTGACTTTTTCCCTTCCTGCATCTCCACAGCAACAGCTAATTTTTGATGTCAAAGAAAGTGTTTTGACTTTTAAGGAATAAAACAAAAGTTGCAGGTAGATACTCAAATAGAAAATCGCTAGTTTTATATCAATTATGGAAGGAGGCAAGAGTCCCTGAATGGCACCTGTACTTCCCTATTTGCCAATATTCTCTCTGTGCTACAAAAGAAGTCTTTAAAGTACTAAAATTTAAATAGAGTAAAGAGTAGTTTCCCACTTTGATGGCAAGTCAACACATCTTGCTACTATACCCTACCAGATAATCTAAATTTTTAAAATATATGTATGTTTTATTCAATAATTTTTTTTGACCGCACCGCATGGCATGCAGGATCTTAGTTCCCCGACCAGGGAATGAACCCATGGCCCCTGCAGTGGAAGCACAGAGTCTTAACCACTGGACAGCCAGGGAAGTCCCATATTCAACATTTTTAAACCATCTTCCAAAACTAAATAAACTGCAAACACTGCTTTAGATATTTCTTCAGTAAGTTTTTCAAACCCAAGCTAGTTGACATTCCACATAACTGATCCCAAAGTCTGCGGGTGTTCACTAGGAACATTTGCAGAAAGATTTGACACCCCCTGGCTTCATGGATGGAATGATTCCAACTGCAAAGCATTTGAGCTAAAGGGTCTTGTTTATCTGTCTAAAAGGTTAGTTCACGTATGCTTACGAGGCTCAAGGAATTTTTCAAAGACTTTTAAGCACGTTTTTAATATTTAGAATTACCCAGTAACTTTGGCACTGTTTTTTTTTTTTTTTTTCCAAAACAAAAATAAGATTCGAGGGCATAAAGCAAGCCCCATGTCCAACTGCCTCTATATTTGCTCGTTGTTTCCGTCTTTTAACAAAAATGGTAGTGTTTAGAGCATACTGGTCTCTGAAAGCACTGGCTGTTTTATTGCGTTTTATAACATCTACAACAGAGAAACTTTTAACTGGGGCAATTAACTGATACCAGGACACAGCTAAATAATCAAGGCAGCATCTGGTGTGCGTACTACACTCCACTTCCTACCTTGGGAGCCTTGGCGTGTTTCCCACATCTGGCATCTTTGACAAGGCTGAGATCTAACAGCTCCGTCTCCTGGAAGGCAAAAATGTGAAATCGTTAAGCATACGCACAGATCTTTTTTCTGTGTTTTATAGCATTGAACACACTTTAAAAAATAATATTATCTTAAGACTTGCCTGAAAATTTCTCTGCTGTTGGGATATTTTTCCTCTTACTTGCATTGCCTATCAATTGAATTGGAATGGAAACAAAAAGATAGCTAACTGCTAGTTCTTCAGTTTTATATATATATATATCATAATACATTTTGAAATGTATAATGTGTGTGGTTTGGGTCCCCAGTCTATCCTACAAGCCATTTCTAAGTCATGATGAATCAGGCCTTCCTGTTCCCTTGTTGAAAAATAATCCTGAGTCACTCTGAGTGTAGGTGAGGATTTGTGAGTGGGGTGGGGGATTAGGATGAAGAAGTGGAAGGAGGTGCTCCCCTCAGCTCACAGGATACCCAGCCCACCTGGCCAAGGTAAAGACGCAGACCTGCCTCCCCTACCTGCACCCCAGCCTTTTGCACACATCCCTTACGCCCTGATCTTTTCATTTATTCATTATATATTATTGAACACCTATGACATGCAAGTTACTCTAGGGTACAAGACACATAAGATATGGCAGCTTCTCTGGATGGACCTGTGGAGTAAAGTATATGCATAAGACAAGGGAGTGCGTGCTAATGCCAACTTTAAAGTTAACTGCTGGGGTGGGGGGTGCGGTCAACAGAGGAAAGATCATTTTTCCCTGAGAGGCTCAGAAAAAAGTCTGTGGAGCACAGAGAAGAGAAGTGGGGAGGGAAGGGGCTCACCCAGCTGGAGTGTACCACATGAGCAAATATCCAGACAAGAGAGGACCAGAGGTTCGGGCAGAACCTTGAGGTCTTCATGGCCTTTAGTGCTCGGAGCAGGAGAATAATGCATGGGAAGCGGGTGGGAAGAAGAGGGGGATAAGGGGGCATCCAAGAGTGAGGAAGACCACAAGGGAAGGCACAATAGCAGTGGGGGAGGGGATCCACATGGCCGACATTCAGAATTCCATTGCTGGGGCACAGAACATATGAAGAAAAATCATGGGAGATGAGACCAGAAAGGGATTTGGGCAAAAGGATGGAAACCCTGAAAGTCTGGCTAAGGGCACTGAGCCATGAAATTTGGGACACACACGTCATCAAGTTGTACGGTGAACTCTGCCACCAGCCAGATGAGACTGTGGTGCAATAAGCAGAGCCATCCAACCTGTTTTCTAGACAAAGAGCCAGTGGGATTCAGGCATCTACCCCCTTCTCCCAGCAGGAGGAACTGCATCTGGACAGGAGTGGCTGTAATTTCTCATAGGCCCCAACATCTACAAGGACTGGCACCACAGGTTCCCAGACAATTCCCTCAAACAGCTGCCCCTGATTCCAAATGTTTGGTGCAAAATGGTCTGATTATTTTCCTGAGCCCAAGGTTGATTTCATGATTGCAGCATGATAAGGGTCAAAGATGAGATGGAATCTCTCCACTGGGGTGCAAACCACACAGCAGGTCCAATAGAACACCTGGTCCCACACACCTCTCCATGGGCTGCAGGGAGGACAGGAAACAGTGCCTTCTCTTCTTTTGCTCACACTGGCCTTGTAAGTTTGCTTTCCCCCGTTTTAGTGAATTCCTTAACCCATTCTCTATTGTGCATGACTCTGTGGAAACCCTCCCCAACCCTGGGGTGTGATGGGTAGCAACCCAGCAAGGATCTTGCAAGACAGAGTAACGGGTGCCATGGTTCCCCCAAGGACACACCATCCACAATATCAAAGGTCACCTAGTGAGTGTTAGAAACCAATGGTATCAACAGCTGGACTCAAGGCCTCACTTAGGCAAATGCATACAAAGCATTCAGATGTGAGGAGGTGGAGCATTTGGCCCAGGTTTCTTCATCTCCATGGCAATGGCAGCCAAAACATTTGTTGAAAGAGGAGAAACAGGAAGAGAACCAAGCTTGAAGAAGCTTAATCTAGAAGACCAGAACTGAGTGGAGTGTTGAGAGACAGGAGACCAAATGAGGGTAGAGGTATTAGGGACAAAGATGCGAGTGATGATAAGGAGGTAGAATTGACTAAAGGAAAGACAGAAGGCATCTACAGCTCTAGGGGTTCCAGCTTCCTCGCTGGGACTTGGAAGTTTGGGCAAAATGATACTGCATTTTGGAGATGCTGGCTTGAGGGCTTTATCCAAGTGGAAATACCAGTCACTAATTCAGTCGAGCATTACTTAATGAGTGCTGCAATGTGTTAGGTACAGGCTAGGTACTGAGGAATGATATCTCAAAATACAAAGAGAAGCTCATGCACAAAGCCAATGATTATACTCTAAAGGAGACATTTCAAAGTGCACTGCAGACGTGGACTACAAAGGGCTATGGCATCTTTTCAGCTGACGCACGAGGAGGAAAAGGAGTTTGCCAGCCTTATAATTCTGTGTGTTTGGTGGGGAGGGTTCCAGGGAAAGGAAACAGCAGTTACAAATGCACAGAGTCAGGAGTCCTGTGCAGAAAACAAGTCACTCTGGACACACAGCAGAAGCGCATGGAGAGTTATCAGTCACTTCTGAACTTAGCAGTCGTTATCTGCACGTCCTCTTTGTAATTATTCATAAAACACTGACATGTATGTTTGATGGTTTGATGCACTTTTCCATAAACGTGGCATGATGTTTTATATATATGCAGAATAAAAATCACGCACACATACACGGTACATTTACCTAATTGTATAACATTTTCTATTCAAGGAAATTCCAGTTGAATAAACAATAGACTTAAACTTTACTTATTTGTTTTTACACACAAAGCCCAAATTGAGTTCACAAGGAAATAGACCTTAGCAGGCAGCATTCTATAGACTTTTCTATTACAAGATCATGAACGCTGTTTTCTACTTTCAGCTCAAGAGGAAACATTCATTTCCCAAGTCACAGGGGGGTAGTTAGCTCCAGCTGCCCTAGGGTTTCATTCTGATACCACAGCGACTCTGGAGCACGTGTAAAATTGTGCATGCAGGAAAACCACCGCAGGGCACTCTCAGCGTGGGTAATGTGGCATAGGAAAGACCCAGGTGGAAATCTATCCACGGGCTCATTCGGTTAGAAAGCCATGATTAAAATAGTCTCCCACTTCTATTAACACGCAACAGCCACCCCTCTGGGATTTAACTACATCCTATTCGCTCCTCCACTAAAAAGAAAATGAGGAACTCAATGCATGGGACCACAAAAATGTTACTTGTGTCATTAAAACTTTTCTAGGTTAATTTTCTTGTGTTAATAGTTTTAACATCTCACTTTCAAGATGAGAAAGCAGGAAAATGGTCCCTTTCTCAATTCATTTAAGAGTTACTGTTTTCCAGTTTATGGGATTTACCATGCCTTTACTCTTTTCTTTAAGAAAGGGAGGCCCCGTGATTTTTAAGTGGAAAACCTGGGTTTGAGGAAGGGCCCTAAAATTAACTAGTCATGTATTGGGCCAATTATCAGACCACACTTAGCATTAATTGTATCATCTATAAAATGAGTATGATAACACTTTCTATATCAGTGGTTCTCAAAGGCTGCATTGGAGTCACCTAGAACACCTGTTAAAACATAGATTGGCTGAGCACCATCCATCAGAGTTTCTGGTTCAGGAGGACCGGGGCAGACCTGAGGATCTGCATCTCTCAGGTGATGCTGTTGCCACTGGTCCATGGAGCATACTGAAAAGCACTGATGTACTAATTCATAGGGTTGTTATTATAAGGCTTTTTAGATGAACATGATTGATAAAACTATACACTACTTATGTTGTATGACGAACTTAAAACAGTCACTTCTTTATATAGGGAACTGTCAAATAAAAATTTTACACCTACTGAATGCAAAAGTGTGCCTAATGGAGAATAACCTAGGCTCAGATTTGACTTATTAAACATAAACTATCGAATGACAAATGCCACTAACTCCTATTCTAATGTGTCCTTAGCATTAAATTTTACTCTGTAGAATAAATGCCTCTGTTCAGAAATTCAAGCAATCATTGAAATTGTTTTATTTTTGTTGAAAATGCTACACTATATATCTTTTGTGTTACACTTCATAACAGTAGAGACATTTAGAAAAGTGAAAGGAGTAAATTTGTTCTCTCTTGCCTCTAAGCCCATCCAACAAGGAAAGGGTGTTGGGGTGCCCAAAGGCCTGTGGGCTACCTGGACCAGCAAAGGAAGAATGAACTAACAGACTCCCTTTATTTCCAAGGCCCACAACGGCCCCTGCAAAGCTTGGAGACCACATTCCTAGGACCCCCGATGCATGCCCTGGAGTGTTGACGGATGTGCCTTCTCTCTAGGTCAGTATGGACAAAAGTGAATTAACAGTAATCAAGGATTTACTTTTGATACTTTGAATGAGTGATGAGAAAACTGAGACAGACAAGCTAAGGGAAGACGAAATTGTCTCTGATGTTTACTATTTAGCAGAAGGATTTCAATCCATTAGCCACCAACACACTGTGAAGTAGATGATCCATGAAATGCACTGAAAACTCAAGAAAGAATACAATTTAAAACTCAACCCTCTTCCAGAATACCAATTTCTGTGCATTGTCACCAGATTCCATTTGTCACCCAGTATAATAATGTGCTTCAAGTTCACACAATACATAATCAGAGCAGCGATTATAGTCATAAACATTACACAGGGAAGATATTAATGGCTGGGTATGTATACCTCCCCATGTGGTATATTCATTAAGTTGTTCAACCTCGATTTCCCTAAAGTAGAAGATATTAATATGTTTTATTGAATGCCAACCCCCCTTAAAATGTCCAATGTTTAAATAAAACAACTTTAGAGTCAGTTAATGAAGTGTTTTATTTTAAAGAGAAGCAGATAAAATAGACTCTTTGTTCCTTAACTTGATTCCACTTCTGAGGGAGTGAAAATGTATTTAGTATACCTCTCAAAAAACCCTTGCACCCTGTTTCACCTGGTCTCTTGTTGTCTTTGTTCCCTAGCCTCGATTTTTCTCTTTTTTTCCCAGTCTGCAATGGAGATTCAGAGTAGGAAACATCCAAGGAAATGAGATGCCCAGGTCATCAATACCAACGCAGCAGAGGAAAAAGAAAGTTGATACATCTGGATTTATTTAAAAAATTTTAGGTTTAATATGGTGCAAATTTCATAGAACTAGAAGGCAGAACACTTAAGTTGTCTCTCAGAACTATCATTTGTAACCTATGCATTATTAAGCCAGTTACCACAGATGTCTGTGCCTTGAATCCTTATCTGTCAAACAGAGATGCCAACGCCAGCAATACCTTTCTCAGTGGGCTGCTGTTCAATCAACTGAGATATTAAACTGAGATCTCCATTTAGCAAGCAGGGAGTCCTGCGTACATATAAACCCTTATTCTTGTAATAGTTCCCATTCCAAGTGAAAGGGAAAAGACCCCAGTAGAAAAGCCAAAAATGGATAGGTAAAGCATCTAGAAGAAAAGCACAGAATGCAAACAAAGAAACAAACAAAACGTGATATGAAAATCTAGTACTCCAGAGATAGTTCATAAAACAAAATAAGAGAACAAAGTAAGGGGCAACTTGTAGAGGAAATTGGTTTTACTTTTAATGTCACAGTTAAATGCAAAATATCAATAAGATTAATATTTGAAATGGAGAAAAAGCAATGAACTAGTTCATGTGTTATGAACTGTAACTATTGACAGTTTTGAGCCAATAAAATAAAACTGAAAAATTACTGTAATGAGATAAAAGGTTCCTATCACTAAAAGAGGCAAAGTCAAATAATATAATTAATAATAACAACAGCAATAATACTTTTAACTATTAGCAATAGAGAACCAACCACGTGCCAAGAATTGTAAGATAATTCGTCCATATTATCTCATCAGTCTTGGCAGCACCACTGTCGTGAGTATTATATTCCTCCCCTTTGCAGATGAGAGAACTGACGGACACCTTCAGTGACAATTGCTAGTCAGTCAAACAACTGCATCAGGAATCCAACATTTTGCCCACCTGTAGCAAGCCGAATTCCAAGCTGGCCATCATGACTCCTGCCCCTGACATCCACGCCTCTGTGCAATCCCCTCTCACTTAGCGCGGCCAGGACCTGCAACTTGTTTCTAGCCAACAGAGTATGGCAAATGTGATGGACTATTCCTCTCATGATTATGTAACCTTATATGGCAAATGTGAAGGCATCTTGCAGGTGTCATTGAAGTCTCTGAACAGATGACTTAAATTTAACTGAAAGAGAGATATCCTGGGTGAGTCTTTCAAAAGAGATCCAGCAGTGAGAGACTCAAAGCAGCAGAGATGCTTACGTGTTGGCTCTGTCCTGTATTGTCTATGAAAAGGGAAGTCCCGTAAGAGCTAAGGTCCTCAGTCCTATGGTGACCAGGAACTGAACTGTGGCAACAACATGAATGAGTTTGGAGGAGGAACTCCAGCTCCATAGAACACAGCCCAGTAGACACCTTCACTGCAGCCTGTGAGACCCTAGGCAGGTGAGACCCTAACCCACTTGAAACTGTGAGATAATAAATGTGTGTTGTTTCAAGCCACTAAGTTTGTGGTCATTTGTTATGCAGCAATAGATAACTACTACACTACTCCCATTGTTTCCATGTTCTAATGCATTTAATTAGAACGTAAATGACTTTACATATGTTGGCACTCTTCCCAGTATAAAAATGACTGCAACGCTGTCATCTTTTTTGAATATGTCCAACAGGAAACAATTACTGTAATGGAACCACAGACTTTGGGAACTGGGGGAGATCATAGATGAGGAAACTGAGTCCCAGAGAAAAATATACCCATTGATCAAGATCACTGAGACTGAGTACAGGATAGGAAAAGAATTCATATTCCCCCCGACCGATATTTTTGCTAAAGAATTATTTTTCAGTATTAATAAAATAGCATGAATATTAACTGAGTGATACAAATAGAAAAAAACATTTCTTTGTTCATGTACAAGAAAAAAAATATCATGATAAATAGAATGTAACAGTAATTTTAAGAGGCTGTGAGGCTGGGTCCCCACAAGGCAATGTGAAGTGTATTGGCAAATATCTACTTAACTTTTCCTTTGCACATAACCAGCAAGACAGTTCAGCTCCTGGTTATACAATAGCCAAATTTCCTCCTTCTTACTTCCTTCTTTAGCGCCCTGAGAAACTTTTATATATTCATCTAATAATAAAAAGTTGCTTAAGTTGAAAGTAACGCAGCTGAACATAAAATTATGTCCATAGCACCAAACCTTTTATTAAGATATAATGTTAATAAAACCCAATTCTAACAACATGTATGTTTATAACGATACATTTATAACTCCATGCATGTATGACTGCGGAAGGAAAAGTTTCTAGACCATATTACTTCAGAAAATATCTTTTAGCAATTTTTTAAAATGATAAATGAAAAACTTCGGAGATTTAAAATAATAGTAACTGGGTTTATTTTAAACTTATTTGGTTATCATTTTAAAAACTGAGAAAAAAGACTCTATAATCAACATGGAAGATCTATACATATGCTAAAGATAAATTCAGAAGTATAATGAAAGTTGATGACCAATGTTTTATTTTCCTAGTTTGTATTTATTAACAGGCATCTCATGGAGGGATTCATGGCATTTTTATGGACAAATAATGATATTGCATTTGTTAAACACTCAGAGTTTGTTTTTTAATTGTATTACGGTGATAAAGATTGCATTGTCACATTTTTCCATTATGCCTGTGCTCAGCAAAAGTCCTGATTTCAGTCTAATCAGATTAACTAGAAACAGCATTCATCATTTGGCAAATAGTGTCGTAAATGTGGAAAACCATCTTTGTGGATATTTTGGGTGAGCATAAAATCCAATCTCCATAAAAGGTCTCTTGAAAAGAAATATGGAAATGATATCGATTAATCAGGCAAACAAGCTATTTCCGCTTGAAAAGTCCAGATAATTTAAACATAGCCAGACTTTCTCCTTAATTCTTCTAAAATGTTATTTCTGGTCTACACCTATTTCCCTATGGCTGAACAGCCAGCCAAGTTTTTTTATCTGGTAGTGCAAGCTGCTTCTAGTCTCTTAATCTTCTCCTACTGTAATATTTGAGCATATCACTTATCTGCTTACATGACTTAAACTCTTTCATTTCCCTAGACCAGTAGCTCTTAAAATGTGGTCCCTGGGCCAACAGGCTCAGCATCAACATCACCTTGGAATATGTGCAAAATGCAAATTCTCAGGTAATACCCGAGACCTACTGAATCTGAACCTCTGGGGTGGGGTCCAGCAATCTGTATTTTAATTAAACTTTGGGATGATTCAGAAGCAATCTGAAGTTTGAGAACCTCTGTCCTAGATATTAAAGAGAAGACAACAGCTGCGCATAGAGATGGCTAATTCACCAGGGCTAGAACTTGTTGTAGGACATTCTGTAGGATATTGGACAAGCTTCCTAGATCCATTTAAGAAACAATTGCATCAGAATCCTAAAAACAATGAGAGAACTGATAATAAGACTGTTTGAGAAAAGTCTTCTTCAGACTACTGTCTTTATTGGTAGCATCAATAACACTATAGATTAAAGCAGTGATTTCCTCGTTGTGCCCTAGAGCCCAGACAAAGTCAAGGAGAGGTTCTAAAGATGCTTGGCCTATTTCCTGATGTTGTGATTCAACCTTGTGCATGAGACAACTGAGCTGGCAACTGATGTATTTCCTTTTCTTTTCAATCACACAATCATGGAATGTCTGATGACTTCCAAATTTTCTGAAGTATACAAAAATGGCATTTATCCTTTCCTTCTTCCCTGGTAGCCACAAGGTAATGTCTAACCAGATAGTCTCATTCTTCTCCTTCAGCTAATCATTCCAACATATTATCACAAATGTTTCTGCCCAGAAGTTTGTTTTTACCTTGCCATGCCTCTCCCAGCGTTCTGGCAACCACAAGATTTTTTTTTTTAAGATTTAATAAAATTTTTACTGCTTAATCAAGGACATTCTAAGGCTTTTTTAAGACCTGTGATTCATGGAAATTAAACAACATACTCTTGAACAACCAATGAATCAAAAAAGAAATCAAAAGGGAAAATAGAAAATATCTTAAAACAAACAAAAATGAAAACACAATATACCAGAACTTATGGGATGCAGGAAAAGCAGCAACCATAGGATTTTGATGACCTTTTAATCTCACATGACACCCTGAACATGCAAGGAGTTATTATAGCTTCTAAAATGAGATATTTGAAGTTGACAAGTATGTAATAACATGTCATTTTTTTTCTTTTCAAAGAAGACTTGCTTCTTAAGATCACTTTTTGCTTTCTGGTAAGACAAAAGGAATCCAACTGAGCTTCTTCCAATGCTCATTTGTTGGGATAAGGACTGGATATGTCTAATGGGGAGTACCATGCTTAATGAATTGTCCCTAGAAGAATAGTCACTTAGTCAGTGAACACATCATTCCCAAGGTCCTGCCTGGGTGCTGTAATTTCACCAGAGGTAAACTCTTTTTCATTCAACTATTGATCAACCTCAACCCTAATGTAAGTACACATAATGAGGCCAGCTGTTCATGTCAAGAACTTTATATAATAGAAAGTTCACTAAATCCAGGGTCATTTTCTAGTTTCCAGGAAATTTTAATAAAGCTCCTGTAGGAAACTCTATTAATGCCCACCCTGATGCCTGCTGGTCCCCTTTCCTGGCTGTACATCCATTCCCCAGTGCCTGCCTGATTCCCTCCTAACAACTGACCCTCTGACCTTTGACTGTCTTTGGCCGCCTGGAGCACTTGACCCCCTTGCACAGAGAACGGGAAGTGCCTGGGAGGCTATTTCCGCTCAGAGCGCTACAGCTAGGAGTGACAGGTGCAGGAGCATGAAAGCCCAGCTACCCTGCCTTGGGGCAGAACACACTCCCAGGCTGAGGCCGGGACTTCACCTGAAAGCTCACCCTGGGTTGGCTTCTGTTCCTTCACTGTCCTGTTCCCTCCACTCTCTTACTGTTGTCTCCTGGAAACCCTTCCTTAATAAATCTCTTGTGTGCAGCCACTTGTATTTGGGTCTCTTTGGAGAACATGATCCAAGACAGCTATCATTTGCAAATAATCAACTAAGAAGTTATTCTTAAACTCAAAAGCATTCTGAATCACATGCATACAATTTTTTGAATCACATTTTTATATTTATTATCGTCTTTGGCCTTTGATATATTTCTGTATATATTTGGTATATTTATTATTGTCTTTGGCTTTTGATATATTTCTGCAGATTTTTGGAATCCTTAAATTTTCTTTGAAAACAGTCTTAATCATTATGATACATCTACTAAATGAGCACTTTTTGAAGCAGTGAGTTCTCGGTCACTGTACACTGTATTTTATCTTGTATCATCCTTAATCAGGTTTTAAAATATTTTGACTATTTCCTGGGAAATACATATATGAGTATATATCATCTAATTTAATGTGCAAATAGTTTTCCCTTTTTTTTAGTGAGAAAAAAACTATAAAAAGCATCAGCTTACCTAATTCCCAAACCAGAGTTCATTTTTGTCATATTCAGGGCTAAAAAGAAATATTTTCATACCCACTATATTTTAGGTCACTTTCTTTTTGGTAAGGATTTATTCCATTTTCAACCAGCTACTCTGGCTTCCCTTCTTTAAAAAAAATATATCCCTAAACATACAAATTTTACTCCAAAGATGAAGAAAAATAATTCATTTCATAATTTCATTAAAACTTTAAAAGTGAATAAAGATGACATTTTTAAAAGCTTTTATATAAGTAACATCACTTTTCTAAGCGTTCTTCACAAATGCTATTAGTTTAGTATTACTACCTCTCTATGAATGGCGAGGGAGTTAAGTGAAAAGCAAACACAATCAGACCTAGTGTGGGACAGATTTGAAAGGCAATGTATATGGGAAGACTGTGAAATTGAAGAATTACAGCTCTTGAGGGGAGAACCCTGTAGGAAGAGGGAAAAGAAAAGAGCTGATAATCATTAAGGGGTCAAACAAGGATAAAGTTCAAGAACAAGTCAAGTGACTTTGTAAAGGTTACCCAACAGGAATTTGAGGATAACACAGAGATGGCACAGATTTAGACGAGAGAGATGAAATTGGGGCTTATAGTTTTATAGGAATCAGACTTTAGTAGCTAACGCGGAAAGGAGGGAATTTCATTAAACATTAAGTTTAATGAACTCTGTAAGTTTGTTAAACACTAAAATGTTTTAAAGAGGGAATACAGAACTTTAAGTTGCCAGAGTAAGATGTGGACAGAACTGGGAGGTGGGAAGTGAGCTACTTGTCAAGAGGAAGCTTGAGTGAATGATTTTGTTGGAATTCTTCAGCTTGGAGCCGAAAAGGGAAGGATGGGGTGACATACCTATATGCTCTGCATTTGCACTCCACAACAAGAAAGGAAGTCATACTGTGTAAAACTTCTTTTATGAGGCCTTATGTTTACTCCAATTACAGCTTCAGAACCACAGGTAGAAACAAGACAGAAGGACAGTTAATAGAAGACACTGTCTTTTTCCCACCCATCCGTGTCTTGACCTTCACGAGAAATTCATGGAGCGTTCCATCTCTGGTAGCTCTGTGAGGTGATGGAGCAAGAGTACGAGGAAAGCAGATATGCTGGGGTCATCTCATAGGCAGGCCATTCCTGGACAGAGTCAGGGCAGGAAGGACACACACAAGACTGAAAATGGGAGAGAGGGAAAGAAACAGTGGGGCCACAGGGCCACCTCCCTTCCTGAGGACGCTGCTTGATGACAATGGATGGCAGGTGTGCCAACTTGATTTCCTGAAAACTCACTCTGAGGGCCCTGGGAGGGGCACCGGACCTTGGGTTTCTGTACATGCTTAGGCATGAACTTCACCTCCTCAAGGCAGAGGAACACTCTGAATACACAGAGAAGCCATAGAATGGTGCCAAGAAAGACAACCACAAGAACCCGTCCTTGGATAACTTTTCTGAAATATTAAATCGGGTGATAAAAGAAGGAGCAATGGAGAGTGGAACTGCTCCCGAATAAAACTGTCACTGGCAGCAGGCAGCGCAGAATTTCTTTGTATCCTCTCCTTTCTTCAAATCAAGACATTCTCATTGTTAATGCCTCCTTTGTAAATATAACTGAGAAAAAATAATTGTATTAAAATTTTTCATCAAGGGCAGAATAGTCAGAAGAAATAATCATTAGCTTCCTTGGCTGCCTGAATATTACCTTCCTGGTATGTGAATTATCTTCTTGTTCCAGATCATCTCCTAGAAAAATCACATTATTGATCGTCATCACTGCTCACCTTTTGAAGCGAGTCCTGTATGCTGATTCCAGGCAGGCTCCATACTTACAAAAAGGGACCCACTGTAATTCTTGTTCTTCCATTTCACAGTTTTTCATGTTAGGGTGAACTACTTTACTCTCCAGAGCATAGAGCAACTGAATTTTATAATTTCCTATAAAGCCTAAATTTTGACCAGGGTTAATGTCCCTGGGTATATGATTTTCTAAATAAATAACTCATGAATCCTTAACATAAGTGTTGAACACCCAGAGAACAGACCATTTTTTTTCATTATTGCACAATAGATTTCTTCTTGCTTAGATGAAAGTAAACCTTAAAAATAAATCTTCCTCAGAATTACTTCCCCTGTATTACTAAGAAAGTAAATATTCAGGAGAAAATTCTTAAATCTGTATAGCTCAGACCCTGGACTCATGTTTAGTGAAAATATTCTACCCGGCTTGTTTATAAAGTTTCCATAATTTTCTTGTTAGTTTGCTTAATGTCTGAGCAACTTACTCCCTGTGTACCTTTGGCCAAATCACTCCTATCATTCTAATAACCAATTTGTCTCCTTTTAGGCCCCATCATAAAAATATATTGTGTTTCACAACCTAGGTTATTTGGGCTTTCAATTTTAAGTCAGATGAATCACATTTGCTCTATGTGGGTCAGTCAAAATTAAGTACAGAACTCTCCATGTACCGAAATTGGTACTGTTCTGCCTTATGATTATGGAATTAAATTAACTTGAGTCTTAAGCACTGTATGTCTTTTGGCATTATTTTTTTAGTACAAAAGCTGGGACACATCAAATAGTCCAAAGGTATAGATTCAATGTCTTTATTCCTACCTCTTTGGTATTACTTGATAGAAAGGTCATTGGTTCTCAAAGTATGGTCCCTGGGCCAGCAGCATCAGCATCACCTAGGAACTTGTTAGAAAAACAAATTCCTGGGTCCCATTCCAGACCCACTGAATAGGACACTCTGGGGGTGGGATCCAGAAAGCTGTGTTATAACAAACCATCCAGATGATTCTGATATACTCTCAAGTTTGAGAACCACTGGCATGGACACACATAAATTGGTAACAAATAGCATGTGGATATGACAGGTTTTCTTGTTCTTAATAATTCCTTGACTTATAAAAGCTCATATTTAAATTAAAGCACACAGAAAAGGCATCTCATCTTCTTTAAAGAAAATCACTGATGTTAACAATGACCAGATGCTGTTTTAAAATAAAATACGTGAGTAATTGAAAATCGAGATGCGAGGGGAGAGAGGAAGAGAAAGAGGGAAAGAGAACTTATCAGTACAAATATAAGGACAAATAAATTTCAGACATGATGGTCCTCATTTCATGTCATATCCATTCTGCAAGTCTATTTTTAAAGAAGAAAAATACAGCATGAAGGAGTTCTTTGTAACATAAAGTATCATTTAATGCTGAGACTGGAATGAGTGATTCCCTCAATATTATTGTAGTAATATGTAAGCATACCCAAGTGTTTTTAAAACATTTTCTGATAGAATTAGTATTAAGTCATTTACAGGGCACAGAAACCTAAGGGGTTAACTGCACCATGCTACTTGGTGATTTCTGAAGGACTGTATTCTTATGGTGTCACTGTTCCCTATACCCAGGTGGGTGGGCTTGTGCAGTTCAGCACTGATGGGCAGTGCAGGCTTTAAGGCAGAGGTGACTAACTTTCCATCACAAGTTTGCACTTTGCCTTACACACTGTAGAGGATTACAGCAAAATCACTGCCTAGTCATAAACCACATTTCACAGCATGCCTTTCATTTAAGGAGGGTCACATGACTAGTTTTCATAAACAGAACATAAATAGAAGGGATGAGGATCAATTTCAGAGCCTTTTTCCTTCCCCTTCTTCCTTTACACAGTGGTCAAAGAGCCTAGGTCCCTGAATCACCAGGTAGAAAAACGCCGTCTCCATACCAGATACACCCACACTGGACTCTTAAGTGAATGAGAAATACTTGTGTTAAGCCATTGACATTCTAGACATTTATCTTTTATAATAGTTAGGCTACTCCAGTTAATATAGGGCTTATATGACCTTTTTTAAAAAAGACAAATTCCACTATTTTAGGTTATAAAACATCACAGACACATTGTGATTGTTAATTTTATGTGTCAACTTTACCGGCCCATGGTGTACCCAGATATTGGTCAAACATCTGGGTGTGTCCAGATGAGGGTGTTTCTGGAATGAGATGAGCATTCGAATCAGTAGGCTGAGAAAGCAGACTGCCCTTCCCATGTGGGTGGGCATCATCGAATCCTCTAAGGGCCTGAATAGAACAAAAAAAGCAGAGAAAGGAAGAATTCCCTCTCTGCCAGACTGTCTGAGCTGAGACAACAATCTTCTCCTGCACTCACATCGGGACTTATACCATCAACTCCCTTGGTTCCCAGGCCTTTGGACTTGGACAGCAGACTGTGGTACTTCTCAGCCTCCATAATCACGTGAGCCAATTCCTTACAATATATCTCTCTCTTTCTAGATAGATAGATCTGTTTCTCTGGAACACTGAAAATACATACACAGAAAGTTAAAAACGGGAAAAAATTGTAAGTAAGTGAAAAACTAATTTTATCCCCATTTTATAGACGGTGAGACTGAGACCCCTAGATGGCTGAGGATTCTAATACCCCAGGGATCTCAACATAGCTGGCTTAACCCAGTTCTCTGACTTGGTAGACAGAATCTCATTGACGTTTCAGCAAACATTCTCTAATACAGGAGTCTTGATTACTATAACTGTATAGTAAGACTTGAAATCTGATAGTGGGTGGGAGTTCTCCAACTTTGTTCTTCCTTTTTAGTATTGAGTTGGGTAACTCCCAGTTCTTTGCATTACCATATAATTTTTTAAGTGTGTTGATATCTTAAAAAAATGGTTTCTGGGTTTTTAGTTGGGACTGCATTGAATCTGTAGTTTAGTTGGAAGAACTGTCATCTTTACCATATTGAATTTTCCCATCCATGAGTGTGGAATATCTCCCAATTTATTTGGATCTTCTTTGACTTCATTCATCAGTGTTTTGTAGTTTTTCACATGCAAGATCCTTGACATAGATTGTTAGACTTAACCTTAATTATTCCAATTTTTGGTGTGATTATAAATGATATTTTTTTACATTTCAACTTCCAATTTTCATTGTTGGAATATAGAAAAGCAATTGACTTTTTATATTGATACATTAACTTTGTATCCTGGAGTCTTACTGGACTCACTTATTATATCCAAACGGAGTTTTTTCGTAGCTTCTTTGGGGGTTCCTACATAAAATATCATGTCATTTGTGAGTGAAGACTATTTTATTTCTTTATTTGTTTGTTTGTTTTTTTAATTCACTGATTCTCTTCCTCCTCAACTGGGCCATAATTGGTACTTTTTCCACAGCCTCCACCAACCCCATATTTCTTCTCCTCAGAGTACTGACTCTCTCCATCTGATCCCAACAAACCTCCTCGTCGCATTTCTCCATCTTACTTAGCTCCTCTCGCTTCATCTTTTTAAATGCCCTAACTTTCCAATTTCTGTGAGAAATGCTGACAACAGAAACCAAAGCATCCTGTTGTACTTTTCTCCTTTCCAGACATAATCACCACACTGCAGTTATCCACTCGTCTCTTTGACCACAGAATTGCCAGTTGAAATGGAAACAGTAAGGATTCTTCATAGAAAGAATCCAGACACCAACTGCACAGTTTTCCTGAAAATGCCACCAGTGGAACTGTGCGGTCTATCATGGCAGTGTTACATTCCATCAAGACCAGCTGAAAGAAATGAGCATTAGCAAAAGATCCTTTAATCAGGATTCTGACTGCAAATATGTCATATTAAGATAACATAAATTCTTTCATTTTGTTGACAATATATTAACTGTATCCCATTTCCTCTTCTTGTCACCTGTCTAATCTTTTCTTCTAATCTTCAAAATCTAGTTCTCTGCCCAAACTCTCCAGTCACTCTCAGTCTTTTTCAGCTATTTCCTCTGAACTGCTGAGGACTTTATTGTCTGTGCTAATCTTTTGCTCTTTGCTCCACTGGTTCTATTGGATTGAACTGTTACACAATGGGATGTTTTATACTGTTTTGTATGTATGTATGTGTGTGTGTATGCACATTTTTTAATGTTTTTTTCACTTTAAAGAAAGTCTCTCAAAGGTCAAAATTCCATTCATACTTATTTTCAATCCATATAAAATCAAATACATTTAATTGATTAATATTTGTTTTTAATGAAAGATACTGCCCTAGTTTTAGCATGAACTGGGGAAATAAATTTCTAAATAGAAATGTCTTTTAATCCTACTTATAATCATAATGAATGTGCAACAGTTAATGTATGTTCAGCTATAAGTAAAAAAAAAAAAAAAAAAAAATGGCCAAGATAACAGTAGCTTAGACAGGATAGAGACTTACTTCTCTCTCAGATAAAAGAAGCCCTGGAGGTAGGAGCCCAGGCTTGGTAGGGCTGCACCACAAGGTAGTTTGTGTCCCAGCTTTTTCTATCTGACAGTTTCTCAATCCTCAGCATATGACATCAACCTCATGGTAGAGATGGCTGCTCAAACACAATTCATATTGGCAACATTTCAGCCTACAGCAAAGGGGGAAGGTTGAAAAAGCACACGCCCTCCCTATAAGAAAATGATGTTCCAGAAGTCTCACAGGCTTCTGCTTATACCTCTCAGCCAGAATTTAGTCTCATAGGCACGCCTAGCTGCAAGGGATGCTGGGAAGTGTAAAGGGGAATGGATATGGCCCAACTGCTAGCAGACTTCCTCTGTCTAGTGGAAGACCATTTATTTCTGCATATGTGTGTGTGTATCAACACAACGGGTGTATTCAACAGTACTGAAATAAGCATTTGCTAAAAGACAGTGAAGTCACTGGATGAATAATTCCTCCTTCCTTTGGGATTGCCCAATGACTTTCTCCAGAATATTCTCTCTCAGCCATGACTCCAAAGACCTCTTTTTCAACAGAAACTTGCAATGTTCCTACAATCACATCTCCCCCCAGAATACTCCCATCTTTTTTCTCCTGGGGAATGATTTACCACCTTACCACCTGGCTTCTTAAGGAGCTGGGACTTCTTTGTCTTCTAACGACTTGAAACTAAGCAAATTTGAGATTTCGTAGATCTCTCATCATAGAATTAAATGGAAATTTAACTTTAAAAATTCATCATCCTTAAGTTTTGTCTTAACTCTAAGGTCTAAGTCAGTCCATTGTAATGGTAACATTGTAAGTAAAAGTCATAAGTAGCTCTAAAAGAAACAGTAGGTATAACAGTATTCTGAGGAACTATTCTACTTATATTTTTTGACCATTCCAACTCCCCTAAAATAGCCACATTCTCAACTAACAGCAAATAAACTAAGTGCCCCTGTCCATTATGTACCCAGTGTCACCCAACTAACGGAAATTTACATGATAAACAAGCCAAGGAAATAAAAAAGAAAGTACACATGAAGTGTACTTTAGATACGTCACCTAGCTCCAATTAGATTCTCCCTTCATTCCCGCTCTACCTTCTGGTTTGGTTTCAGTCCTGCTCCTCAGAGTTCATGGCCATGGTTTCTTTCCTGGTCAGCAAGGATAATTAGAATGAGGCACCTACTCTTTTAAAGCTCCACTGCAACAGATTGTGTAATAGGTATTCCGAGACAATGGATGGTATGCCTTTTCCCCTCCATATACTCTAGAATTTTAATTATACAAAAATGCTTGCTCTGACATTCTTGCTTTTTATTTCATAAATAGCAAAATCCAGAGGTAAAACATATTTGTTTCTCTTAATCAGCATATTCTTAAGGCTTTCCTGTTTACAGCTTTAGGCAGGAACACTTTCGGAGATGCTTTACTGCTTAACATCAAAGCTAAGGCTATCCAGGGAGCATGGACTATTTATTTCCATAGTTTCTATATTTAGCTCTTGGCTTTGTTTACAGTCATCTCTCCTCCACCCTGCAAACACTTGAAAATTCCCTCTTCTCTCACAATTCTGTATCCTCCGTCTCCCTCTCTTGCTGGCTAGCTTTCTACCAAGCTGTGCAATTTCTTCTTGGGTTCTCTTGCAGATGATTCTTGCCTTTCCTCTTTGATTTCTCTCTGGAGAGTATGGAAATTGCCTTTTTGAACTGAAGAAGTGTTCCAAGGACACAACTCCTGCTGTTGCTCGTCTCTTTTGGAGAAGGAACACATTCCAAAGGCAATTGTCAAGTGCAATTTGAGCTCCCGAGATAGGAGAATATTTTTCACCCCAAAATTCAGCAGATATGTTTAATGGCTCATTTAAAAAGTGAACATTAGGTTTATTTTAAAGCAGGTTAAGATTTTGGGACAATATTTTGCTTGTCACTGCCTTGATTAATAGAACAACATAATAAAAAATGAAGGAGGTGTGTGTTTAATAGTTCAAATAATAACTAATGATTACTTTGCGAAAAGGCACAATGTGGGCAGTGTAAACCAAAAAGAAGAGAATGTTAGGAAACATTATAAATTAAATCTTGATTATGCTAAGGGCCCTGCTCTGATGCACATCTCTTGCATTTAATTCTCCTCACTGAGCAAAGTACAAGGTCAACGTAACATTCTTAAAATGTCAAAATCATAGTAGTTAATTATTCAAGCCTTGAAAATCAGATTGGCTTAATTATCTCTATCATGTGTAGGCCTTCCATCAGGGATAAATTTGAAGGGTTGAGCTGCAAAGGCAGATAAAAGAAGGGTGAAATTTATCAGCAAGAAAAGGTTAAAATTAGTTTAGTCAGGCCCATGATTTGGGGGTAACACTGAATAGTGTGTCTCCATCTTTATGATGTCAAGCAGTTATATTCAATATGTTATTTTCTTTCAAAAAATATCGTAGAAGTCTGGGACACTGTTAAACCTCTTTTAAAATGTTGTATCCTTTCACAATCTAATGTAAAACATGAATATCCTTGGCCTCCCTACTTTAAACCAGAACCGTTTTTAGCCTCTTTGCATTCTTCAAAGTAGAAAGCATCTCATCTCTCTTCTGCCATTTTGGACGTTTGAGGAAGTCTTCCCTGTAAAAGTTCAGTTAAAATTGGAGGGAAGGGAAATGGTGATACCATGTGAACAAAATAAAAGAATGTAGTCTTTGTTTTGCAGGATATCTCTGCTCTCCTTTGTTCTTGGAAAAGTTTTAGGGAAAGACCTAGCTTTTGCCCAGCTCACTTTTAGATTCTCAGAAGACCAATGGTTCCCCACAGGGAGTAGTTTTGCTGCCCACTGCTTCCCCTCCTCGAGCCCTGGGCATTTGGCAAAAGTCTGGAGACATTTTGGTTGCCACTCTGGTGGGGCGTTGCTGGCATCCATGGGTAGAGGACGTGGGTGCTGCTGATCATCCTCTAATGCCCAGGCCAGCACCTGTAACAGCAGAAGGATGGGTGCACTGACCCCGAAGGGGTCTGGTCAGAAGACTGACATCATCTGCTATTCAAGGCTTCCAAATTCATAGTCCTAAAGAGGGAAGCTGCTGCTCATTAATAGGTGCATAATTTAAAAAATACTATCTTAAAACCTCAGACATGATGAATTTTTAGCTCCCTTCTAGGTGTAAGGACATTCTGCCCTATTCCCTGAAAACATCAAAGTCCTAAACCCGTGGTCTATTCCCTGACATGAACAATATATAATATCAATCAAGGGTACCAATGGGTGAAAACACAAAACAACATGAAGAGTAAAAGGAACTCAAGTTTCAAATTGCAATTCATTTCAAACCCTTCAAATGCATCTGTGTCAACGCATAAAAAACCTAGGACAAACAGCCCAGCTCTTTTCTTTTGCCTCCTAAGGCATAGTGAAGAGAGAAGGAAGAGGTGGCTTTGACAGTTTTGAAGCTTTTTTACTTTTCAAAAACTCTGAAAATATGGAGAATGAGTATACAGTATACCAAATATACTGAAAAATAAATATCAGTTTGGTTAGAGCTGTTTTCTGCTTTTAATTGCCTTAGGTCTTACTTAAAAAAAAGAAAGCAGAGATCATTAAGGGGCAAAAATTCCTTTCCGTATGCCAAGTCTGCATCAGCTGTGCCCACACTGACAGACTCTTATATCCTGCTCCCCTTAAATCTGCCTGGATGCTCAAATATTTGCCTGCAGCAAATACCCCCTTCCCTCCCTCACACACATTCCTAGGAAAACCAGACAAAAGGAAAACCGAGACAAGTTAGAGGCCTTCTGGGGACAAACCACCTGATTTTCACTGGGCTTAAAAAGATCAGTGTATGGTCTGAGTAGGCCTGCATGTGTGGGCTTCACCAGGTTGGGGTGGGAACCAGAGGAGAAGCCACTGCAGAGGACATTTTGGGAAGAGGGAACTAAGTAAATAAGCAGAGGCAGGGAGGTATCAGTTTGTGACTTTCCTGAGGGACCCTGGGGTAGAGGTATCCCAGTGCCAGGAGCTGAGGCTGAAGAGGAAGACCGAGGCCACCAAGGGCTCAGATGCTCTCAGAAGCCTAGAAGAACTTGGCCATGAAATGGCAAAATAGTAATTTACACAGATAAAGCCAGAGCATCACGCAATCAGGAAATCAAATTTTAGTTCAGACCCCATAAATAAAGTGACTGTTTCCACCCAAGGGAGAGGAATAACATGTTCTCTTTTGTACTTGTGTGCAGAGAAGAAGGTGGACTGAGCACAGGGTGCCCAGTTGGCACAAACCACGAGACCAGACAAAACCACAAAATCCAGCTCTCGGGTTGGTTAGTAAAGCTGTAAGCCAGCATCTGGCAGTGTATTCTGGAGGCCAGTCAAGCCTCTTTATGGACTGCACTTGGAGTATTTACAGATTCAAAGAAAAGGAATTAGGACCAAGATCCCCACAACAAAACAAGCAGCAGCAACAACAAATAATCCTCGCATCTAGAAGCCTGGAAAAGAAATGGCTTGGGTCTCACAGGAGAGAATTAGTAAAACTATTGCGAAGCAAAGGGCAGCTCAGGTCAGGAGAGAGTGGAGAAGCATCTCTTGCTGACGCTGGCCAGTTTCTCAAGACATTGGACATGGGGCTGACAGCAGAAGTCTGATGTATGGTCTAATGAGCCCGTTGCTGGTATTATGTTTTGATTATGGATTACTAAAAAGTTTGTAGACGTCATTCTCTAGTGTATGTTTATCCATTCTCAATAAATGCTTCTGTTGTCTGCAGAAGTCCCTGAAATAAAGAATTGCTTAAAGCCCTGATAAACACAGACATGAGCACTGGCCCACAGTTGCCATTAGCTAACCAGAGAGGCAGGCTTATGACAAAATTCTGTCTCAGGGATGCTTATTTCCAGCTGTGTGTGATACCATGCCGAAGCATCTAGAAGTGCATTAGATGGCCCACTGAGATTCATTAGCAGTTTTATAAACAAGGTGAGAAAGTGTACAAAATTATCACTTTCAGAATTCAGGTGGTAGGACATTGATAAAGGAAGTAGAAGGGGCAGAGAGACAAGTCGGGGGCTGCTATAATAATTGAGGGCAGTGGTTCTTAAAGAGAGGGCTCCAGCCAGCGAGATGGTTAGAAATGCAGAATCTCAGGCCCTACCTCACACCTGCTGAGTCATCATCTGTGTCTTATCCAGAGCCCAGGTGCTTGATAGGTACATTACAGTTTGAAAGGCTGGACTAGGAGGTGAATAAGATGGGAAAAGAAGGAGCCGCTGTGGGTATGGGGAAGAGGTACAGCCTGCAGAGATGCTTGGGAAGGTTAGTGAACAGCTCTGACACTTCACTGGTAATCCAATCATATGAAACTACCCTTCAGATACCAGCGGGGACTCGCTTTGCTGGCCTCTTGGGATTTGAGGGTTCTCAGGGTCTACCATAGCTGAATGACAGAGATATTTCATCCTGTGGGGCTCCACAATCAACCTTTCTAACTGTCCTCTCCACCCCAAATGTAAACATTTCTGGGAGGGGGCGGGGGATATATGAATCCATTAATATAACACTTCCACTGAGTTTTTGGTCTCTTTTTTGGGAACCACAGGCAGGAGGTGAGGGTGCCATAAGGAGCCGCCCAGCAGGCAGAGATGGGATTTGCTGGGATCAGGTGAGCCCCAGTTCAGGGTTTCTGGGGGGCTGGCTCTGGCCCAGGGCTACGCAGGCTTGCCAGCCACAGATCAACAGTTTACAGGAGCGCTAACAATCTGTGCTGCAGATTGGGGTAAAGGAGGCAAAGTTCAGCTTGGGAGACAGAACCCAACAGGTGGGAGATGCCTGCTCTCTCTAGCCGCAGAATGCCTTATTGCCAGCTGTCCCTTGCCAATAATGCGAGAAGGCCTTGGCTTTAATGATTAAGTGGAGAGTCAAAGAGCAGAAAATAGAGACCAGCTCATCATCTTTATTTTGTTTTAATTGGGAGCTAGTTCCGGTTCAGCCCAGATTACTGATTCACTAACAAGTAAGCTAACATATCTTGTTATTTATAAACTACAAGTTTCAGAAAGGTGTATTCGTATTCTAAGACATTATTACACGACTTATAATGCACTTCTTTATCACGTAATGAATCTCTGCCACACTCAGTGCAAAATGTGATGAATACTTTACTGTGTCTGATCTATTACTTTTTGAGTCATCACAAAACCAAACCTTGAAATTCTCAGTGCTCCAGAGGAAACATAAAATGTTGGTTCTCCCCAGTTGGTGTCACTGAAGATGTTCTGACCCAAGCCTTCCTGTGTCCTCTCAGAAAGCATGGGGAAGCAGCATAATTCAGTAGTTTTCACCACAGTGATTCTGCTCACAGATCCTGGAGTAAGAATGTCCATGTCTGGATCTTTGCTCTGATACCTACACTTACTGACACCAAGTACGAGTTATTGAACTTCTCTGTGCCTCAGTTTCCACATAGGTAAAATGAAGATAATACTTCCTACTTCACAAGGTTATCATGAATATGAAATGAACTAATGTATGCAAAGTGCTAAGTGCACTAGCATGGTCATCATAAATGTCACCTATCATTATTGCCAAATGTGCGATTTGATAGTTAGAAACTGTCCCATGAAATGTTAACATGCATATCAATCAATGAGAGTGTCAGGTATGGATAAATGCTGTTTTTTTTAAAGGTAGAAAGTGAGGCAAAGGAGCAACGGAAGCTGCTCTGGTTAGGACAGTCCAGGACTAAGCAGGCCTCTGCAAGCAGGTTAAATCCATGAGAAGTGGCTTCGCCATGACGATCTAGGAGAAGAGAATTCACTAGGAAAAAGCAGCAAGGATGGTGCCTCAGAAACTATAAGAAGAGAGAATTTCAAGGAAGAAGTAGGTCTGGGAGCCATGTCCCATATCAAGTGATGCTAAGGGACCAAGTGAGATGAAAACAGATGACAAGATGTTGGACAAGGGTGACTGTGAAAAGACCTTTTTCAGCGGTGAGTTGGGGAGAGAAAGGAAGGAGAGCAAGTAGAGACCAGGAGTGGAGGGCTCACTAAAGAGTCCTGCCGCAAAGTGGACAGCAAAATCAGGTGATCCCAAGATAGTGAAAAGGAAGCACTAACCAGAGAGAGGGGTGAGGTGAGTAAAGGCACGGAGAAGAGAAGCATGGGGCGTGTGTTCCGGGGGAGGGATCACGGTGCATGGGGAAAGCAGGCAGGTCCACGTGCAGGCTCAGGGTACCCAAGCAGGAGCAAGAGATGGCAGGGAGTGACCACATGAGCCAGACAGGTTACGGGCATCCTGCCTGAATGCTGCAAGATGGAGAGCTTGGAAAAAGGGAGCCGCTATTAGATGGCAGCAGAGTTTAAAATAAAAGCAATGACCTCTCTGTTCCCAGGACTCACTAAGTCCCCTCTGTTGTCATCTGAAAGGCACCCTTGACATCCATGCGATCCTAGGGAATACTGTTCATGTGCTCAGCATGTGCTAAGGGGGAGGCACTCTACATGTCAAGACCAGAGCGTACCAGTCTATTAAAATCCTCAAAAATGCAATAGGGAGATCTAGATTTAGCATAGGATCCTTAAAATTTACTCCTCATCCTGAGAAATAGGGAAGAGGAAATCCACAGGGCCCCAGGTCAAACTGGCAGGAACTCTCAAGTCTGCAGTAGAAATGGTTCCTGTTTCATCTTAACTATTTCTCAGAGTGAGTTTCTGAGCCTTGGAAAGGGAAGGGACTTGGGTAAGTATTCGTAAGGCAGTTCCAAGGAGGGCTTTTTACTAGAATTATCAATTAAAGAGACCCAGGGGAGTGGAGAGACCATATGTAAGAAGCACAGCAGGAGGGGTCGTGCAGGCATCAGCAGAGTCAGCATTTACCGAGCACACGCTACGGGCACCAGAGCCTGTGCAGCGCCCTCTGCAGGCAGGAACAGCTGCATCAACTTTCTATCACTCACAGCATCCCCATCCCCATCTCACAGACAAAGAAACAGAAGCACTGAGATGTTAAGAAACTTGCCCAAAGTTACACACTTCTTATTAAGTGAGAGAACTCATGACTCCGACGTTTCAGTGATAAGAAGGCCAATGAAGTTAATTACCAAAAATAGAAGGACAGAGGTTTTGTGAAGCTGGATGAATGCTGTGTGGGTGTGGAGAGAGAACAAGCAGAGATGAGGTCAAGGTGCAGGTGGGCTGAAAGCCAGTCCCGGAATTAATTCTGTAACACAGCCAGTCTGCCGATGGCATAACTCTTAATGGAAGGTTGGAAGGCATCACTGGGCTG
Organism: Eubalaena glacialis; assembly: GCF_028564815.1. Taxonomy (NCBI): domain Eukaryota; kingdom Metazoa; phylum Chordata; class Mammalia; order Artiodactyla; family Balaenidae; genus Eubalaena; species Eubalaena glacialis. The sequence continues at coordinate 41,742,646 of NC_083728.1, read as the reverse complement.
GGGAGAGATTCTGGGAGCAAACGAGCTCGTCCTGCTGGCAGGGGAAGGATGGCTAGCTCTCCAGTGCACTAACTCTAATTCCAGTGCCTCCCATCCCCAGCCCGTTACTCTCTCCTGCTCTCTCCAGCTCAGGGATACATAAGACTGAGGAGCTGCCCACATTAGGAGTGGAGGAAGCTTCTCACTGTGATCTGGACGATCCTTGTCTGCTCATACACTGCTGGTAAGAGTATAAGTGACACAGACACTTTGGACAACTGCGAGTTTCTAATAAAGTTAAATAGACACCCACCTTATGACTCAACAAGTCCCCTCCTAGGTAATTACCCAAGAGAAATGAAAAGGTATCTTCACAAAAAGTCTGTATGGTGTTGTTTATAGCAACTTTACTCACAATAGCTCAAAACTGGAAACAAAGCCAACACCCATCCACTGGAGAATGGACACATTGTGGTAAAGTCACACAAAGGAATACTACACAGCAATAAATAAGAGCAACACAACATGCAGCTACACAGATGAATCTCGAAAACACTGTGTTGAGTGAAAGAAGCCAGACACACAAAAACATGCTGTGTGATTCCACTTAGAAGGGCAAGAATAGGTAAAACTAAGCTGGGTGATAGGATAATAGTTGTCCCTGGGTATTCCTGTATGTGCAAGAGTAGCAGGAGAGATACTGCCTGGAAAGGGCAAAAGAGAACTTTCTGGGGCCATGATAATATTCTATCTTGAGCTACTCTATACAGGTGTACACATTTGTCAAAATTCATTCAGTGATATTGATATATTTGAGATTTGTGCATTATACTGTATATAAATTGTGTCTTAAAGAAGAACCATTAGTGTACAAAATAAAAATATTAAAAATTGTCCTTGTTCTGAGGGCTGGGGAAAGAAAACCTCTTCACTGATGACTTTTAAGTTTATCACCCTTGTCCCAGGTCTGCTAATCAGGTTCTTGACCATCACCACACATCACAAAAGGCAAAGAGAATCAACGCCTCAGAGAACCCACACCAGAGTTACTCAACAACTATCCCTGTAGTGGACCATTTTATCGCTTTCTTCCTGTAAGAGGGTATTGATAAAAAGGCATACATACCATTAACGTTAACAAAATAATTATAATGCTGGAGCTCCATTGGCAGGGTATCCTCCCACAGAGAAACAGGACAGTACTTGAGCTTTCTTTAGGAATGTGCCAAGCTCTGAATAATCAGCAGGTCTCTCATTGTTAAAATCCTGCCTTTCATGTTTTTGGAATCATGGGAATATATTATATATTATTAAAATTTAATAAACTTAAGTATTTGGAAAATAGAAACAAACAGCCCCTGCTAATTCCCAGAACTGCGAATCACTCCACAAGGAACACCAATGCCCCCACGTCACTGACATTCTAGTGTCTCTAGATTCTTGGGCACCAGAATCTCGGTCACAGGCACCTTTGGGGCATTGGCCCTATTTCACTGCTCATCTTCCTCTCCAGCTCTTAGCAATGGCCATCATGTGCTGAAACGGGCAGATCTCCTGACTATGGACACCTGTGTGGCTTGAGATACCAGGAACTCACTCTTATTCATTTAATTATTCCTTTTCATCTTGCTTACAGGAAAACAAAAAACAAAAAACAAAAAAACGTAAAGAGTAAATACTGACTTAAGCATAGTTAACTTACTAAGAAAATAAGCCTCTTTGGAATAAAACTGCATATCTGAAATAACTTCCCTCTTAAAGATGGTGTAATTTTGCAAAGAAAAAATTTAAATTACTCAAACCAATATTGAAACGCAGGTATCCTTTAGTTTCAGCAAATGTCATAAAATTATAATAATAAATTTACAAAAGTCTCATATGCATCCTACAAGTGTTATTTTAAGTTTTACTTCATGAAATTGGTTAGTCCAACAGATTCCATGTGTTTAAGACCATTTCACAAATAAGTTAGAATTTACAAAATGCAGCATGGATCTCTCAAAGGCTAAGCAATGTATACTTAAAAGACTAAGTTATCACAAAAATTGTACCCTAACGATAATAAAATGAAAACCTACACTTTGATACAAGTTTAAGTTACTATCTTATTTCACATCACCCCAATGAATTTTCCCAATCTGGCTGTAATAGTTGAGATCGCCAACTGGGGGCCAATCTGCTTGGGTTCAAATCTTAATTCTGCCACTTACAGCTGGGTGACGTTGGGCAAATTAATTAATTTTTCTGTACCTCACTTTCTTTTGCCATAAAATGGGTTAATAATAGTGCCTATTTCATCGGTCTGTATTTTAGATTGAATCATTTAATGCATATAAAACCCTTAAAGCAGTGCCTATGATGTAAGCTGTGCTTAATTGTGCTCAGCCATTAATATTTATTATTATTTTTATTCTGGTTCCTTCTATTAGCATTACTACGGACAGCACTTAAATATAACACTTCTACAGACAACACACAATGAGTAATAAGCTCACAAAGAGATGCACAAATCATTAGTAACCAGACAAAATGCAAAGAAAACAAGAGGTCATATTATATGCATTAGACCAGAAAAAAAATGATATCTGCATGGTGCCATGTACATCAAAGGAGTGATATTGCTGATGTGCATATCCTTAGTTTCACAGTGAAGTGTCACACTGCTGTCCAGGAGGGTAGCCCAGCCCACAGCCCTCCAGCAGTTTTGAGGATTTCTATAGCTCCGTACCCTTGCCTTGGCATGATCCAGCTATCTGCTTTTCCAGTCTAAAAGCTTCCATCAGCGAAGAATTTTGCTTCAAATACACAGATTAATGTCTAAATAATAAATAAAATATTACAGGGTTGCTCTCACAGGAAAAAAAAATACAACACTTCTATTACTATGGGAATTAACTTAGACACATAGAAATAATACTAATATAAATACATATTTTTTTCTAAATAAAGATACATGGAACCAGTGGAAATTAAGGACTGTAATGCTTGTTTTGAATGTTAAAATAGGAAAGATGATAAACATGATTATCAGCATAGTGGTGCAGTCTGTACTAGAGAAAAGAGAAAAGGAGAGAAAAGAAAGCTGATATGTGATGGTGAAACAGTAAATGAAAACACCTATATATAACAAACATTCTCTTCCATAGATGTATATGTAATCAAGATACCATACAACCTTCCAGTTTGAAAGGAACTTAGAACTATTTTATCCCAACCCAAGACCGGCATCCATTCTAAGCATCCCTAGAGATGTTCAGTTAGAATCTTGCTACTCAAAATATGGTCCTAGTACTAGTACCACCTGGGAGCTTATCAGAAATGCAGACTCTCACACCCCACCCCAGACCTACTGAATCAGAATGTGCATTTTAATAATATCCCCAGGGGATCTGCATGCTTATTAAATTTGGAGACGAGCTGGACTATATTATTCTAATTACCTGTACTCGTGGCAAGCTCACTACACATGAGGCAGCTGTTCCACTCCTAGATACTCCCAATTCTTAGAAGGTCTTTATTATATGAAGTCCAAATTTGCTTCCCAGTTTAAGAAAAATATATAGACCACGATCTCACTTTTTAAAATATGCTTAAATATACAGGCATGATATGAAGCATATATGTGTGTGTGTGTGTGTATATATATATATATATATATATATATATATATATATATATATGTATGTAAGTAGGTAGGTGTATGTTTATGTTTACATAGAAAAACTTCTGGAAGGATATCACCCGATTGTAGCCACTAGTATGCAACTTTTATATGCTTTGTTTGAATCTGTGACTACTTTTTTTTTTACCCTTTACTCTTAGTTCTTGTCAGCTGGAAAATTCAAGATCAGTTTTATTAATTCTTCCTCAGAGAGCTGAAAATAACTCCCTGCCTCCCCTTGGACTTTTTTTCTCCAGGTTAAAGGCTCCGAATGTTCTCAGTGTCTCCTGCTGTTCTACCACCCTTACCTCCCCCTTCTAGATCCCTCCACGCTGTCAACAGGTCTCTTAGGAGCAGTGCCAGAACCCAGATCTCCCTGACCAGCACTATTAATAGCAATCAGTTGATCTCCAGGACTGCTTTCTTCTTGGCTAATAAATTCTTCATTTTGAAATGTCATTTTAAAAGTCATGAAAGAAATTAGTCCTTAAGTCACATAGATTATTATAGTCTTTTTCTTCTGAGATGCCCCAAATGTATTGGAAATGCTAGGAAGGGCTCTATAATGGCAGTAATTGCATAGAACAGAAACAAAAGAATAACTATCATGTGTATAGTCCTTGAAGGAAGACCATGCAGGGGCACCAAGCAATTCCCAAGACAGAAGGAGAACAAGCACTGGGGGAGGGGCAGGGGGTGTTCTGGTCATATGCATACAGACACTCAAGGTTAGCCTACAGGAACAGTCGAGAACCTTGAATTGAGTTCCTACAGATAAGGTGACAACTGATATAATAGCCCGGAAAATATAAATCAAGAATAAGACTTTAATAGGAAATATTTAAGGGGCTGAGGGTTAGAACTTCGTGTGCAATTGTCTTTTTTATAGTTCCATGTCAAGGAAGTCTAGAACGACAAGTCAGTGTGACACGGATGGGTTGTGACAGGTCTGCCTCTTGGCGTAACTGAGTGACGCCTGGTCAGCTGAATACCCCAGCTGGTCACCTCCAGCACTAAGGGAACTGCAGACACATTATATTTTTCCTATGTATGTTGATCCACTTCTCCCACACAAAAATATTTATTCAGAAGCCCTGGTATAAAAAGATATTTTTTTCTTGTCAACTTCCATGGCTATTTTGAAAACATACATCATCGCAGTGGAGCAAAGAAAATATTCTCCATGCAACAGAAAGAGACATTTATAGTGCAAGCCTTGATGGGCAGACCCCTGTTCATTAAGTCTGAACACTGCATTAATCTGTGCTGACATTATTTGGTTCAGAAATACCTATGGTTATGAGAAAGTAGATAAAGATTCTAATCCAATGTCTGAACTTGGAGCCACTGCAAAGAACACCTGAGCATATTCTGCACTGGCCTATCAACCATGATACAAGAACATGAGCAGCCATGCACAGAAAAGCATGGAGCAGAGGTAAGTATGGGGCACAGAGTAGCTTAGGATGTGAAAGAGAAACAAAAGAGCAAAAGACTACAAAGAACCAGAATGACCACAGCATAGTGGTCAGCATAGTAACATTTTTCCAACTCACTGCTAATAGAGGGTTTCCCACTTCTTTGTCAAGAAGGGCCTGGAATTAAAACTAGAACTATATGAGTTACAGCTGAACATTAAGTTTAGTTTAGTTTTTTTTGGAAACCAGTTGTTTATTCAACCAATAAACTGACATTATATAAACATATGGGTCGGAACATTATGCTGTTCAGTAAATTATTTCTGATTTATACCACTGTGTGGTTTCAGATCTTGTTAACAAGTTATTTTTCTCACATTTATAAAGTCCTGGGAAGGAAATGAATATTGACATTGAATGCTTGTTATAAGTCAGAGATTATAACAAATGTTTTAATATGTATCATTCCATTTAATGCTTATAAACTATGAGATTACTCTCACTTACAAATGAAAGAAGTGAAGCTTAAGGAGGTTTATTAACCTGCCCAAAATCATACAGCTATTAACAGAAAGATCTAGCTTTAAAGTCAAAGTCTTCTACTCCACCCAATGTTTATTCCCCCACAACATGCTACCTGAGGACCAAAAGACTCTTGTCAAGAGTATGTGCCCTGAATGATAGACCTAGAAAACAGGACCCCAATGGAGTAGAAACTGGACAATATCTCCACCAGTTCTTGTGAGCTACACATCACAACAGCACTATAACTGTTCATAGCTGTGGCTCCAAATATGCTTCTAAGGTTTCTCAATCTCAGCACTATTGACAATTGGGGCCATATGATTTTTTTGTTGTAAGGGGTTGTCATGTGCATTGTGGGATGTTGAGCAGTATCCTTGGCGTCTACCCACTAGACGTCCCCCCCTCAAGTTGTGACAACCAAAAATGTCTCCAGACATTGCTAAATGCCCCCTGCAGAGGGAGGGTGAGGGCAAAATTGCTCTATTTGAGAAACACTGCCCTGAGCTGATACTTGCTCAGCAATTTAAAGGCTGGACAATAATAGAATCCTCATTTTTTTTACTCTGGACCTAGACTGAAGCAACAGTACTTTTGTTCTGGGCCTTTATGGTAGTTAGACTAAGTAACTCTAGCTGCTATAACAGATAAAATCTCAGTGCCTTAATTCATTGCAAGATTATTCCTTACAATCCAGTGTAGGTGTGCCTGTCAGATGGCTTAACGCCAGGTGATCACTCAGGAACCCCATCTCCTTATGTCTCCATCATATTTAACACATGACTGGAATTCCCTCCATTCCATTTGGCCAGGGGCAGGGTGGTGAGGGGAGATGGTAAGGATGGCCCATGCTCTGTGTAACCACATCAGCCTGGAAGCATCACACATCACTCCTCACATTTTTTTGGTGGAAAATGGTCAGGCAGTCCTGCACTGAGAAAACTTCTTCCAACAATAACCCTACATTTTGGAAAGGGGTAGGTATTTTTAGTGTTTTTTTCTAGCCATCTGTGCCACAGCTCTGTATTTTCCAAAGCAGCTGCATAAATATTCCAGCCTAATAAGAACCCTGTAAGTTAGGCAAATATGATTGCAATTGTATATGTGTTATTTCCCCATTTTACACATGGTGAAGTTTGTACACGAATAGTTCCTGTGACTTGAGGGTGATATCCTAGAGAGAGAACCCCAGTCTGAATCTCAGTTAACAGTTTCCAACTACAAGGCAAGTGACGAACATTAAAGAGCAGAGAGTGACATTAGCTACAAAGAGGGACGGTGTTATAAGCACTGATGCTGGAGTCTGACTTGTCTCTGCCACTGATGGTTGTATGTGACATCAAAAAAGAATTTAGTCCCTCAGAGCCTGCATTTTCACATCTGGGGATAATGAAGTTTAAATGAGATGATACATGGAAAGTACTGAAGACAATGTACAATAAATTTTGGCTATTGATATCATGCCACAAGAAATAAATAATACATTATCTATAAGTTTACAGAATTTTCTGGCTAATATACATTACATTTAAGTTCTATGAATTTGGGGTGTCTTTAGGTTTGTCCACATTAGCCTGATTACAAAGAACAAATAAATGCTCATTGACTTTAGCAGATTTGCTCCTTTCTACAATAGAAACAGGGAGAGGAGGCATCTGGGGAAGAAAGTGCCAATGAATCAGCGTAAATCTATCCCCACTGCTGGAAAGCAGCCCAGAGTGCAAGCCCCACTGACGGCAAGGCAGTAGAATCATGTTCATTTAAATACCAAGGGCAGCACGGAGCATCATGAAAGATGGAAGCAAGGTCAAATGCTGTGTGTGTTCTTCTGCCAGTTCAGCGGCCAGAAACTCTAGGGCCAAGAACAGAAACCCAGCACCCAACCTCACTTTCCAATCCATGGTTTTGAGTCATCTTGTTTTACAGATTATGAAACAAAGGGCCAACAAGATCAGTGGTTTAATAGGAGACATGGGGGCTCCAGCCATGCAAGGCAAAGGCTGTGAACCCACCTCAGGCAGCAGGCAGAACATCGAGTCTGGCCCCAACACTAGCCCTCTATCTGCCGTGGCCATTCTCAGAGCAGAAGCAGAGGGCCCTGGCTGAGCCCTGGCAGGTCCAGAGAGTGCAAAGCCCTTGGAGCCCAGCCGTGTGGCTGACAGGGACTTGGTGCTCCAGCCAGGTGTCAGGCCTGAGCCTCTGAGGTGGGAGAGCCAAGTTCAGGACAATGGACCACCAGAGACCTCCTGGCCCCATGGAATATCAAACGGTGACAGCTCTCCCAGAGATCTCCGTCTCAACGCTAAGACACAGCTCCACTCAACGACTAGCAAGATCCAGTGCTGGAAACCCCATGCCAAACAACTAGCAAGACAGGAACACAATCCCACCTATTAGCACAGAGGCTACCTAAAATCATAATAAGGTCACAGACACCTCAAAACACACCACCAGACGTGGTTCTGCCCACCAGAAGGACAAGATCCAACCTCATCCACCAGAACACAGGCACCAGTTCCCTCCACCAGGAAGCCTACACAAGGCACTGAACCAACCTTACCCACTGGGGGAAGACACCAAAAACAATGGGAACTATGAACCTACAGCCTGCGAAAAGGAGACCCCAAACACAGTAAGCTAAGCAAAATGAGAAGACAGAGCAATATGCAGCAGAAAACCCACCAGACCAAGCAAATAAAGAGGAAATAGGCAGTCTACCTGAAAAAGAATTCAGAGTAATGATAGTAAAGATGATCCAAAATCTTGGAAATAGAATGGAGAAAATATAAGAAACGTTTAACAAGGACCTAGAAGAACTAAACAGCAAACAAACAATGATGAACAACACAATGAATGAAATTAAAAACTCTCTAGAAAGAATCAATAGCAGAATAACTAAGGCAGAAGAACGGATAAATGACCTGTAAGATAAAATAGTGGAAATAACTATCACAGAGCAGAATAAAGAAAAAAGAATGAAAAGATTTGAGGACAGTCTCAGAGACTTCTGGGACGTTAAATACACCAACATTCGAATTATAGGTGTCCCAGAAGAAGAAGAGGAAAAGAGAGGGACCGAGAAAATATTTGAAGAGATTATAGTTGAAAACTTCCCCAATATGGGAAAGGAAATAGTCAATCAGGTCCAGGAAGCACAGAGTGTCCCAAGCAGGATAAATCCAAAGAGAAACATGCCAAGACACATATTAATCAAACTATCAAAAATTGAATACAAAGAAAAAAATATTATGAGCAGCAAGGGAAAAACAACAAATAACATACAAGGGAATCCCCATAGGGTTAACAGCTGATCTTTCAGCAGAAACGGCAAGCCAGAAGGGAGTGGCAGGACATATTTAACGTGATGAAAGGGAAAAACCTACAACCAAGATTACTCTACCCGGAAAGGATCTCATTCAGATTCAACAGAGAAATTAAAACCTTTACAGACAAGCAAAAGCTAAGAGAATTCAGCACCGCAAAACCAGCTTTACAAAAAATGCTAAAGGAACTTCTCTAGGCAGGAAACACAAGAGAAGGAAAAAACCTACAATAACAAACAATTAAGAAAATGGTAATAGGAACATACATATCAATAATTACCTTAAATGTAAATGGATTAAATGCTCCAACCAAAAAGACATAGACTGGCTGAATGGATACAAAAAACAAGACCCATATATATGCTGTCTACAAGAGACCCACTTCAGACCCAGGGAGACATACAGATCGAAAGTGAGGGGATGGAAAAAGATATTCAATGCAAATGGAAATCAAAAGAAAGCTGGAGTAGCAATTCTCACATTAGACAAAATAGACTTTAAAATAAAGACTATTACAAGAGACAAAGAAGGACACACATAATGATCAAGGCATCAATCCAAGAGAAGATATAACACTTGTAAAAAATTATGCACCCAACATAGGAGCACCTCAATACATAAGGCAAATGCTGACAGCCATAAAAGGGGAAATGGACAGTAAAACAATCATAGTAGGAGACTTTAACACCCCACTTTCACCAAAGGACAGATCAACCAAAATGAACATAAATAAGGAAATACAAGCTTTAAATGATACATTAAACAGGATGGACTTAATTGATATTTATAGGACATTCCATCCAAAAACAACAAAATACACTTTCTTCTCAAGTGCTCGTGGAACATTCTCCAGGATAGATCATATCTTGGGTCACAAGTCAAGCCTTGGTAAATTTAAGAAAATTGAAATCGTATCAAGTATCTTTTCCAACCTCAACACTATGGGACTAGATATCAATTACAGGGAAAAAAACTGTAAAAAATACAAACACATGGAGGCTATAAAATATGCTACTGAATAACCAAAAAATTGAAGGAGAAACACCATATGATCGTCTCAGTAGATGCATAAAAACTTTCAACAAAATTCAACACCCATTTATAATAAAAACTCTCCAGAAAGTAAGCATAGACGGAACTTGCCTCAACATAATAAAGGCCATATATGACAAACCCACAGCCAACATCATTCCCAATGGTGAAAAACAGAAACCATTTCCACGAAGATCAGGAACCAGACAAGGTTGCCCACTCTCACCACTATTATTCAACACAGGTTTGGAAGTTTTAGCCACAGCAATCAGAGAAGAAAAATAAACAAAAGGAATCCAAATCGGAAAAGAAGAAGTAAAGCTGTCACTGTTTGCAGATGACATGATACTATACATAGAGAATCCTAAAGATGCTACCAGAAAACCACGAGAGCTAATCAATGAATTTGGTAAAGTAGCAGGATACAAAATTAATGCACAGAAATCTCTTGCATTCCTATACACTAATGATGAAAAATCTGAAAGAGAAATTAAGGAAACACTCCCATTTACCCTGCAACAAAAAGAATAAAATACCTAGGAATAAACCTACCTAAGGAGACAAAAGACCTGTATGCAGAAAACTATAAGACACTGTGGAAAGAAATTAAAGACGATACAAACAGATGGAGAGATATATCATGTTCTTGGATTGGAAGAATCAACATTGTGAAAATGACTATACTACACAAAGCAATATACAGATTCAATGCAATCACTAACAAATTACCAATGACATTTTTCACAGAACTAGAACAAAAAATTTCCCAATTTGCATGGAAACACAAAAGACCCCGAATAGCCAAAGCAATTTTGAGAAAGAAAAACAGAGCTAGAGGAATCAGGCTCCTTGACTTCAGACTATACTACAAAGCTACAGTAATCAAGACAGTATGGTACTGGCACAAAGACAGAAATATAGATCAATGGAACAGGATAGAAAGCCCAGAGATAAACCTATGCACATATGGTCACCTTATCTTTCATAAAGGAGGCAAGAATATACAATGGAGAAAAGACAGCCTCCTCAATAAGTGGTGCTGGGAAAACTGGAGAGTTACATGTAAATGAATGAAATTAGAACACTCCCTAACACCATACACAAAAATAAACTCAAAATGGATTAAAGACCTAATTATAAGGCCAGACACTATAAAACTCTTAGAGGAAAACGTAGGCAGAACACTCTATGACATAAATCACAGCAAGATACTTTTTGACACACTCCTAGAGAAACGGAAATAAAAACAAAAATAAAGAAATGGGACCTAATGAAACTTAAAAGCTTTTGTACAGTAAAGGAAAACATAAACAAGGTGAAAAGACAACCCTCAGAATGGGAGAAAATATTTGCAAATGAAGCAACTGACAAAGGAATAATCTCCAAAATTTACAAGCAGCTCATGCAGCTCAATATCAAAAAACAAACAACCCAATCCAAAAATGGGCAGAAGACCTAAATAGACATTTCTCCAAAGAAGATATACAGATTGCCAACAAACACATGAAAGGATGCTCAACATCACTAATCATTAGAGAAATGCAAATCAAAACTATAATCACCTCACACCAGTCAGAATGGCCATCATCAAAAAATCTACAAACAATAAATGCTGGAGAAGGTGTAGCGAAAAGGGAACCCTCTTTCACTGTTGATGGGAATGTAAATTCTTACAGCCACTATGGAGAACAATATGGAGGTTGCTTAAAAAACTAAAAATAGAACTACCATACGACCCAGCAATCCCACTACTGGGCATATATCCTCAGAAAACCATAATTCAAAAAAGAGTCATGTACCACAATGTTCATTGCAGCTCTATTTACAATAGCCAGGACATGGAAGCAACCTAAGTGTCCATCAACAGATGAATGGATAAAGAAGATGTGGCACATATATACAATGGAATATTACTCAGCCATAAAAAGAAAGGAAATTGAGTTATTTGTAGTGAGGTGGATGGACCTAGAGTCTGTCATACAGAATGAAGTAAGTCAGAAAGAGAAAAACAAATACCGTATGCTAACACATATACATGGAATCTAAAAACAAAACAAAAAAAATTTCTGAAGAAACTAGGGGCTGGACAGGAATAAAGATGCAGACATAGAGAATGGACTTGAGGACACAGGGAGAGGGAAGAGTAAGCTGAGATGAAGTGAGAGAGTGGAATGGACATACATACACTACCAAATGTAAAATAGATAACTAGTGGGAAGCAGCTGCATAGAACAGGGAGATTAGCTCGGTGCATTGTGACCACCTAGAGGGGTGGGATAGGGAGGGTGGGAGGGAGATGGAAGAGGGAGGAGATATAGGGATATATGAATATGTATAGCTGATTCACTTTGTTATAAAGCAGAAACTAACACACCATTGTAAAGCAATTATACTCCAATAAAGATGTTAAAAAAAAAAAAAAATAGGAGACATGAGTCCCAAAGCCACAATTGACAATTCTTGGGCCAGTTGTCTTACCTGTGCTGCTTTCATATCTGTGTTACTTTATATTCCACAATTCTACAAAGTGAAGTGATATTAAGCTACCTGAGGCAAATATAGAAGTCTACAGAGTACCATTCCAGAAGCCGTCAATTTTTCCCATACACAAACGCCTCTTCCAGTTTAAGAGATATTTCCCCCAAATTGAAGGTAAGTCCCCACCTTCTGTGAGCACTTGACCTTATTTGTTTAATAAAAACAAAGTTGAACAAAAACAAGCAACTTTACTCCAATGACAAGCTCTTTGTTTAGGGTCAAAATACTCCAAAGCCCTTCTTTCCGTTGGAGGCTTGATAGCTAAAGATGAAATGGTTTGGTGGATGTGGACATCACACCTCAGTAACTTCTGTCAAAAAGATGAGGCATGAAAAATCGCTCCCATCACTTTGGCACAGACATGTCCCCAACCACAGAACCTCATGAACGGCATCAGCCTGCCAAGAGCAGAGTCTTCGTCTTCAGCAGAATAGTGTAAAAAAACACATCTCAAATGTCAGCTCTGGGTAACATGCTTCTCCTGATTTTAATAAGGAAAAAAAAAATTCACATGGATTGAGTCTCATTCTTTTAGGGTATAATTTTGGGCTTGAGAATATGATGGCAAGCATATTATTCCAAAAGCAAGTCTCAGTCTCAAAAACATTCTTTTCAGATAGAACCCTAAGAATGGGTTCTCAGAGCCAACTCTTAATTTCAGCTATGCAAGATTTTAATATCATCTAGAGGTCAAGCAAAATTCCACTGGGTACTTTTGAGCTTTGTTTATTTGTTTTATTGACTGAGTTGACAGCATAAGTATCCTTTGATATGTACATACATGTGAGTCTGTATATATGTGTGCATGTGTGTGAGTGAAATTTCTTCTAGTCGACTGTTTTTGACCTTAAAAAATGGCTATTTCTTAGGGTTCAACCTCATATATTCAAGAAGTGCCTAAGATATATGAACTACGCAAGGTACGTCGAAAACCTACTTTATGCCCTGGGAGAATATGACATCATATTTCCTACTTCTCTCCTTCATAGTTCGTTCTATTTTACATCCATCCTTTATGACACAGCAAAGGACTTAAGAGGCTCTTATCATAGACCCAGATAATATTCCTTCAACTCAACCAACAACAAATGCCATCAAAATGCCCAGACACAGTCTTTCAGAATCTGTTACATGCCAATGAGTTTATCCTTAAAATAGGCTTGTGAAACATTGCTGACTTTGCAGGAAACCTTGAATGCTATTGAGAAAACAGAAATCCTGAACCAGTCTCTTCTACAGAAACAGGAAAGCTCCATACAGTGACAGATGTTCATCAGAATTACAGAACTGAGAGCTGGTCAGTGGATATGAGATATGAGTGCTGGTCTGATGCAACTGAATCAATGAAAGGAGGTTGGATAATCCCATCCAGTCAGCTAGAGTAACATTCGAGAGACTTTCAATGAACACTCTATACTAATGCAGCATGGCTCTTCTATGGCCATAAAATGCAGCCTCTTGAGCATTTACATACAACACTTGGAAGAACTGTGTCCTTGTTAAGCATACAGGCTCAGGAATTAGACGGTCTGGGTTCACATCTCAGCTTTTTGGTTGCAGCTGTGAGACAGTGCAAGTTACTTAACATTCTCTGTGCTTCAGTTTCCCATCTAAAACAGAAAATGGGAGTAAGATCTGCCCCCTCTAGTTGCTGTAATGATTGAGTTAATACAGTGTACAGTTCTAAGGACAAGGCCCAGCATAGGATAAGCAATTAATAGATGATAGCTATTCTTATTGATTCAATGTAATTGTTTCCATTCATTCTAAGGCTCCCAAATTGTATCCTACATTTTTTTTTTAGCAGGAGTGGGGAGTTAGTCTTTAACTAAGTGGGTTTTGCAACCAGGAAAGAATGATTCCTGAAGACTTTGTCACCTACTTATTTGCCTAGTTTAAATGCAAAAAAGCGTTTAATGACAAGAAAGCAACCTGAAACACATCTCCTTTACAAACACTGAAGTAATGCTTATTTTACTGCACATTTCAGCTGTAGGAGATTTCATGAAATTCATAATGCAAGGTCCTCATGAGTTGGCACTGTGGTGAGCCAGTCTAGAGTTAAAGAGACCTACTCTAACCAAGTACATGCTGGGGCAGAGCTCTGAGTAATGCACTGGTCGACTCTGAAGCAAACTCTATGAGTGAACCACAACCCAAATCAAATGAGGATTTTCATAAAAGAACGATGCTGAACAGTCTCACTGTAAATCTAGCTTTGGGCTCCACTAGCAGAGGAAGATGTCATTGCCATTGGTGGCATTATCATTGCACACGGGACAAAATATGGTAGCTTCAAGAGGAAGCTGGATCATTGACATTTCTTGCAGATGAAAGAAGCCAACATTCCAGTTGTCTGCATGCAAGGGTGGAAAGGAAACAATGGCTGCAAATGTGGCAGATAGAAAACGACTCTTTATTTTAGGGTGATGGGACAAAACGCTGTCTGTCTTCAAAGATCTGGCAGCTCTGGTTGAGAGACTTTCAACCATTTCCAAACACATCTGGTAGAAAAGCAAGTAAACATTTTAGAAATCTTCTCTGAAAGAGGCTGAGATTAATAGGAACACATATAAAACCAAACTTATCTTTTATAGAAAATACTGGCCGGGACTTCCTTGGCAGTCCAGTTGTTAACACTCCACGGTTCCACTGCAGGGGGCACAGGTTAGATTCCTGGTCAGGGAACTAAGATCCCGCATGCTGCTCAGCACAGCCAAACAATTAAAAAAATAAAATAAAATACTGGCTATAAATACAGGAATACAGAATTAAATTTTGCTATTTAAGACCTCCCAAAGCTAGCCAATTGAGTGAGGATACCACTTGAATCTTGCATTCTTTATTTTTAACATCTTTATTGGAGTATAATTGCTTTACATTGTTGTGTTAGTTGCTGCTGTATAACAAAGTGAATCAG
Source organism: Eubalaena glacialis (assembly GCF_028564815.1). Taxonomy (NCBI): domain Eukaryota; kingdom Metazoa; phylum Chordata; class Mammalia; order Artiodactyla; family Balaenidae; genus Eubalaena; species Eubalaena glacialis. The sequence goes on along the minus strand of NC_083728.1, from coordinate 41,727,253 downwards.
GACTTCCCTGGTGGCGCAGTGGCTAAGAATCCGCCTGCCAATGCAGGGGACACGGGTTCGAGCCCTGGTCCGGGAAGATCCCACATGCCGCGGAGCAACTAAGCCCATGCGTCACAACTACTGAAGCCTGCACACCTAGAGCCTGTGTTCTGCAGCACCGCAATGAAGAGCAGCCCCCAGCTCACCACAACTAGAGAAAGCCCACGCACAGCAACAAAAAACCCAATGCAGCAAAAAAAAAAAAAAAAGTGAATCAGCTATATGTATACATATATCCCCATATCCCCTCCCCCTTGCACCTCCCTCCCACCCTCCCTATCCCACCCCTCTAGGTGGTCTTAAAGCACCGAGCTGATCTCCCTGTGCTATGCAGCTGCTTCCCACTAGCTATCTATTATACATTTGGTAGTGCATATATGTCAGTGCCACTCTCTCACTTCGTCCCAGCTTACCCTTCCCCCTCTCTGTGTCCTCAAGTCCATACTCTATATCTGCGTTTTTATTCCTGTCCTTCCCCTAGGTTCTTCAGAACCATTTTTTTTTTTTTTTAGATTCTATATATATGTGTTAGCATACGGTATTTGTTTTTCCCTTTCTGACTTACTTCACTCTGTATGACAAACTCTAGGTCCATCCACCTTGCTACAAATAACTCAATTTCGTTTCTTTTTATGGCTGAGTAATATTCCATTGTATATATGTGCCACATCTTCTTTATCCATTCATCTGTCGATGGACACTTAGGCTGCTTCCATGTCCTGGCTATTGTAAATAGTGCTGCAATGAACATTGTGGTACATGACTCTTTTTGGAATGTTTCATTCTTATTTGACACTGGATTTTGAAAATTTTGGCACTGTTCAAGGTTGAAAGCATTTCCTTGATTTTTCACTCAATGCTGTGTCTTATGTATCTGCTTAGTTAGTTGACTAAATGTCCAGGATTAGTTGGCAATACCATAATGTTATGCTTATGGTTCATTTTTCTTTCTAAGCAATCCCCTTGCTCCTTCCCCAAGGGAGTCTTCTAGGAACCCTGGAGCAGCAAGAACTCTCTTGAGATATTTTATTTTGGGGCCTTTATCTCAGTGCATATCAAAACTTAAAACAGCTTCAACTTTAATAAGCTCAAGGTAGAAAAGCAGTAGAGTTGTAGTAAGCTATGGTTTTATGTGTCTATATACTTATTTGATTCATAAAATTATATAAGTCCTATATAATAATACCTAAAATATATATGTATAAGTCCTGTAAATAAATAAATAGATAAAACATACCAATAGAAATGATGTAGAACAAAAATTAAAATCAGAATTGAATGTTTAGGACCACTATCAGGCAATGCACCAAAAAAAAAAAAAAAAAAAAAAACACGACTCATATGCTTAAAAATTAGGATAATAAAAGCCAACACAGTGACAAGAAGGGCTGGCTGCAGACACCAGCAATTCCTGCATCTGCCTCCTCTTTCCATTTTGAACGGTCTGCAGGAGCAACAGAATTCAAATTTAAGCTATGACAAAGAAGTTCAGCAAAAGAAATGAGAGAAAAACGTTCTGGTGAACAGTATAAGCAAATTACCCCTAATCACTTTCTCATGTGGGTGTTTGTGTCTGCACGTATGTGTATTACTACATATATGTTTATATATATCACTATGTATGTATTATATATAATATATATTTGTTAGTGAAATGAATTAAAGATAACTAGTTTTATATGGTGAAAAATAGAAGACAGTATACTTTTTCAACAATGTGTGAAATAATTTACTAGACAGAAAAGCCTCAGAAAAGTATCTGGAGGCCTAAGTATACCACAAGTTCATTTAAAAATTGGAATACAGAATGTGCATGAAGTGAAATTAGGAAGACCCTTTTATCCACCAAACTAAACTATGTTGAGCAACCTTCTTTGGCAGAGACTGCTAATTGCTCTCCAATATCCAAGCTACCTTTCTTCCTTAAGGTAAGTGCAACCTCTAAGTGTTGGATGGACTCTTGCCCACTGAGCTAGAGACTACATTTCCCATCTTTCCTTGCAGCTAAGCATGGTCATCTGACTCTGTTCTGGCCAATAGGATGTAAGCATCAGGATGTATAACATTCTACCTCACATCTTTAAAAGGAAACTGCTTGTCCTCCACTTTCTTCTCCCTTTCCACAGCTGGAATGAGGATATGGTGCTGTAACCCATGTTCAGCCACAGAACTACTCCAGCATATATATGGCAGAATCTAGATAAAAGAAGCCAGGGTATCTGGAAAACCACATAGGGTAGGGTCACCTTAAACTGTCCACAGGTTCAGACATGAAATAGAACATGGAAAAGAAATAAACCTTCCATCTTGTTTAGATCTTCTGTTTACATACCTTGAAAGTAGCCATGTCAACATTCAACTTTTATTGAATATCAAATATTAACTTTTGTTTCAGTGTATGTTTCAGGCCTGATAACCAGGTATACGTTTGAGAAATTTCTGGAAAGCCACAGAAGTAAAATAGAAACAAGATGTGACCTGGCTCTGATTTCTTTTTAAAGTTTGTTTTTAAAAAGGAGAAGACATTGGGGTTACCTGGACAGAAGGTATGTCTAGTGACAGGCACTTTGTGGCTTCAGAATGTCATTGCTTAGTAGTCGAATTAAGTCACCAGTAGAACTTTGAAGATGTAAATAACCTACACCAAGAACAATTTTCTGAGTCATGAGAAAGAAATGTATTTTTCAGGACTGGTTTAATCATAGGCCAAGGAAAACCATAACCTATCATTCCTAGAAAGCTTTAGAACAATTGCAAATTGCCTACTCTGGCCATCATTCTGCTCTGCTTCGGGAGCTGGGCTGGAATGCAGACCTTCCAGCTCCGTAGTCTTATTCTTGGTACATGGGTGAACATTTACAAGCTGACAAATGAGCAACAACACAAAATTAAAACCACATAAATTATTTTGTATTAAAAATCTATTCCTTAGAGGTCAATACTTACTCCATAATTTCCCAGAGAATTAATTCTTAGTATCAAGAGTTTTAAGAAAATAGGTTAGGAATCTTTTTGAAGTTAGAGACCCAGGTAAACACATCAGCAGATATTTACACTTCCAAGCAGGAATACTTAACAAGGAGCAAAATATTTACTTACATAATCCCAAAGGGTAAATCTCTTTTAAAAGAATAAACATTTAATTACTCTTAACTAGAGTAGAAGAGTGGGTATAAGTCCTTTGTAGCTTCATACACATTTTCAATATATTCTAAAATATTTTGCTCCCTGGAAACAACAGCTTCTTCAACGAACTATGTCCTTTGCAATTCAGGTCAAGGGTGCTGTCCTCAGTGGAGCTTCCAAATCCACCAGGCAAAGTCAGCCTTTCACCCTCTGCACTTTCTAGCACTTCCTGAGCATTCTACTATACCACTTAATTCTGTAATTATTTGTTTCTCCACTGCCTTCCCATTTAACTAGGAACTCCTTGAAAACAGCCCTAGATGGAACCTCACATATGTTCAAGAGCATGGACTCTAAAGACAGGCAAGGTTCAAATCCTAGTTCCACCAAATCATGTGCACATGACCTTAGGCATGTTACCTTACCTTCCTGAGCCCGGTCTCTAAAATAGGCAATAGTATTAAATGGGCAAGCAAGTCTGAGGATTAAATGAGTTAATACACAATAAATTTCTCAGACAAGTGCCTGGCACATAGTAAGTGCCACATAAGTGTTTTTTCAAGTCAGTTCCTGATTCCACAGGTGCCTAATAAGAACTTATTTAAACAGAAAGGTGGGTTAACACCATGGCACACCAGCTTCAAGCATAATATGAATCTTACAAGCAAGTACTGCTGTTAAAATATTTAAAACTTTTCCAGTGGAAACATAGCTTCATGAAAGGCTGGGATGGCCACAACCCAACAAAATTATCTCAAGAGAAGATTCCAGAATAATGGTCTAAAATGCAAAATCTTAGCTCAGAATGGCTGTCCTTCCTTTGAAGACCTGTGTCTGGAAATCTAAAATACTGCTTTAAAGAATATGCATTAATTTATCTAACCAAGAAAACTATGTGTAGTTTTAAGTCGTTTATTTATTACAGAGAAAGTCTGAAATGTCTCTTCTTTTCCATCTCACCTTTTAACGCCCATAACTTCCACTCCTGTGAATAGCTGGTGTCTCTAATTGCGTATATCATGATTGTTACATGAAAAAAACTTCTATTTAAAGGCACTGTTTCACAAGAAAATACCTGAAAATATGTCTCCTTACTGTGTCAGTGTCTAATAGCATCAAAAATTTTAATTTAACATTTTCATTCTTTGAAAATCATTTAGAAAATTCTGCTTACGTGGAAAGTCCCTATGAATACCTGGCAAATACCTAGCACCCCAGTCATAGCATCTTAGTTTGGGTTTTCAGAAGCAGCGGTTGTGACAAGGATTTGAGCACAGTCATTTTTTTGGAAGGTAAAGCAAGAGAGAGAGAGAGAGAAAAGGAGAGAGAGGGAGAGCGCGGAAGCCAATGAAAGTGTGATACCAAGAAAGGCAGCTCTGCAGACCTTCGGGAAGGTCTCATTAGAACTCTCAGAGCCAGAATAAAACACGTGTCACATTATCATGCCCAAGGCTGGAGGGAGCCCAGGCATTTATACACCAACTCACGAAAGTCATTGTTTAAGGACTGCTCCTGTGGTTACCAACATTCAATGGCACATCCAGCTGCTACACATTCTAACAGAGCAGCAGTCAGAATTTTGAGAAAAAATAAAAGGAGCAGCATTCAGACACACATTGTAGATCCCAGCAGTTGGAAAAGGGCTGGAGCACAGCGAAAGGTTTGAGGGAAATGGGAGGGGATGCTGATGGCACCCGCTCTACCTAACTAATCCTCTGTCCATTTATAAACTCTGAGAGGAAAAGAACTTAAATAATTAAGAGAAAGAACCTAACAAATAAACACAACCTGTGTCTGCTCATTGAGAAAGTGATTCTGGAAATAGGTTGGGATACTGATGTTTACGCATTCCTGATACAAAAATAACACTGAAGACCAATGAGAAAATGCCTCTTTATATCGATTACACTTTTTTAAAATGAAGTGAGAGGAAATTAGTGCTCTTATTCCCTTTCAACAGTTCTCTCTCAAAAGAACTCAGGAAGTCCCCGGTCCCCAGATAGAAGACCTCTCAATGGCAGGTTTTGCCCAATGATACTAGGTAAAGCCTCATTAATTCAGCAAACATTTGCATGATATTTATGATACATAAATCATAATTTGTAGGACAGAAAAAATATCAACCAGGTAATTATTACCAGATGTGATTAACCTTTTGTGTACGCTCTCTAACAAAGCCTATTGTTTAAAATGTCCTTTGGATTGATTATGGATTTGGGAGAATGTTGGGAACTCTTGCCTGATGCTTCTACAGAATATTAAGACATATCTTTCCATAATATTTCATTAGCGCGACTTCTGCAATGATGGCTAAATAATCTTTGTTAATGAATTTTGTGCACGTGCACGCTTGTGCGCGTTCACACACACACACAAACACACACACACACACACGGCTGTGAGCTCCTGAAAGACCTGGCACTACGTTCTTTCATAATTTTATTTTATTTTTATTTTTTCTTTCTGTTCCCTTATCCCTCACCATCATTCCTTTCTGTTTAGTTCCTCTATATTATAAATACTCTTTGAATTAAAAAAAAATTTATTGAAGTATAGTTGATTTACAATGTTGTGTTAGTGAGCTGTATTCATCACAGCAGTCTAGCACAGTGTTACGCTTATAGCGGCCACTGTAGATGTCAGCTGAATTCAAGGAAAAAAGCAATAGTACGTATTTCTTCTTGATTTAGAAGTCAACATCTTACTTCTGAATCTCCAGTTCTCCCACTTAACCCTTCCCTCTAGATAAATATGTTTAAAAGAACAGCTGGACTCCACATTCAAGTTAGCAAATGTATGATAATTTTGATATACTAAATTAGCCAATTTTTTTCAGCAATGACTGAGCATGGTATTAGGCCAGATGCTACAAGCCAGTGGGCTTACATAAGGCCCTGTAATGATGAAAGGTTAAAAAAAAAGTCTTCAAATTCTTTGATAATCCTTCCCTCAAGAGGTGGAGTCTCTTTCTTAAACATGGGGCTTTAGTGATTTGCTTCTAACTTACAGAAGCCTAGGTCCCAAAGGGCAACCCAGCTCGTTGCCTGGTTCTCTTTCTCGAGACTTTGCCCCTTTGGAGCACTGAGGCACCAGTGAGAAGCCCAGCTATCCTGAATCCATGCTGCTCAAAGACCACATGGAAAGAATAGACAGCCAAGCCCAGGAGCCCCAGCTCTTCCACACCCCAGCAGTTGGAGTCTTCCCAGCCAGACAACAAATGTATGAGTGGAGAAGGAAGCCTTTGAGGTAACTCTGGCCCCAGGTACCTTCTGAGTACCAATTCCTGAGAGACCTCCAATGATGACTACCTACATGAACCTGGAACCATAATATATAATGATAACAAGTGATTATTTCTGTTTTACAAAACTAAGTTTGGAGTGGTATATTATATATCAATCGATAACTGTCACATTATGTACTTGTAAATAAATTGTCCTACTTTAAAGTATCCGAGACTATATTTTAGAAAGGATGTAAAACATATTAGAAAGAAAAGAAGGGCCAAATTCTTCAGGTGTGTGTGTTACAAAGTTCATTCTGGCGTCAAATCCCTCTTGGGACTGTGTTTCCAAAGCAATCGGTGAACTGGGTTGGATTTTAAACCCTTTTCACTCAGTGGGATGGAGCTCTGACTGCAGCAGGCAGTTTCTTTGAAAAGTTTCACTTCTCTAATGAACACAAACAGTTCCTCTCAATTCTAACACAACGTGAGGTATATTTTTTATGTCAGTTCTATCACACTTTGACGTGTGGTACAGCCCTAAACAATTCAACACCTGTCTGGTCAGTAGCAGCTACTTTCTCTTCCCTGACAGACCATGTAGGCTGCCCACTCTACCCAGAGAAGGAGAATTCGGAGGAAGCGTTTCCAAATGTACACCTTCACCTGCCATTTTTCATTCAAAACATTGGAAGTAAATTTATGGGCTCCTCTACTTTCTGAGAAATACCATGTGTTGATTTAGATAAGTGTTTTTCTACTTTATGTCTGATGATCTAAAGCTCTTTAAAAGTAGTTTAAGAAATGTTTGTAGAATATCTCCTATCTCTTTATTCTATTTTTATAACCACCTTCTATCTTAGAATTTAATGTTTTGTTTTATCTTAAGGGCATCATCCACGAGAATTATTAAGATTCCAGTGTTGCATTCTACCTACCTACTCTCTTACTTTATACATTATTCCTTCTCTGGTGCGTTCCTTATACATTATCCAAAAGATTTTTACCTTGTAGGATGGGGCATAACCTTACAATGCAAGGGAAAAGGAGAAAGGGAAAAGGGTTGACAGAGGAAAGAAAAGGACAGAAAAAATTAATTTAAAAATTAGGATGGCTTCAGTCATCTAACTGTTGGGATATTATGATAGATGTCTTCAGTAGGGCTCCCCACGAAACACACCTGAGATAAAGGCTGGTGTGCAAGGAGTTTGTATGGGAAAAGTGATCCCAAGTAACAAGGTAAGTGGGGAGGCAGGGCAGGAAGGTGAAGGAAGCCAGAAGCGGGTTTTTTATTAAACAAGTAATTGTTGCTGGTTACGGGTCTCCGTCCTGCTGGGGAGAAAGTACCACAGATTTATCCCAACTGAGACTTGGCTTCTACCAAGCCCATCTGTAATTGGCAGAGCGCTGTTTCCAGGTGCTTTAAATCTCTACACTTTCAGCCTGCCCAGCACATGCTGAGAACATTCTAGAGGCCAGAGAGATCTCTTAGTTAGAAAGTCACAAGTACTTACAGCAAGAAGCTAGCAGCAGAGATACTGCCGAGGGAGCATGGGTGGGGCACCGACACACCCACTACAGCAGCCCATGTCCTCCCCAATGCCATGATCAGGGTAGACCAGATATATGATGGTGGTTTTTAATTAGGGATTTTCACTTACATGGAGACATCTTGATGACTTGGTTAACACAGCTCTAGATCATTTATCATTACCAAAGCCAGTCTAATTTTGTTGTTAACCCTGTACCAACAGAGTTTATTATATGTGCTGTTTTGAGAATCACAGAGTACTGATAAAATATTTAAAGGATCCCTTGCCCTCTTTGGCTTATTATCAGAAGCCTACTGCTCCCATCTCAGGACCCATATCATCCCTCCAGTTGCTTCAGATTCTCTCCTAACCTCCAGGGCACCAAAAGTGTTTCTTGAAAAAGTTGATTTTCACTAACAAATATACCAAACACATAGGCAACAGAACATGAAGGTTTATATGAGGAAACCAGAGGACTGAAAAACAAATGTATGAAATGCTTAGAGAATGACAATACGGGGTCTGATGCTTCAGTTGCTTCAGATTCTCTCCTAACCTCCAGGGCACCAAAAGTGTTTCTTGAAAAAGTTGATTTTCACTAACAAATATACCAAACACATAGGCAACAGAACATGAAGGTTTATATGAGGAAACCAGAGGACTGAAAAACAAATGTATGAAATGCTTAGAGAATGACAATAAGGGGTCTGATGAATAACAATTGGGAGCAGGCAAAGGGCTGCCTAATTTAAAATCTGTTTTGAATCAGAATTTTTCTCTCATGTGTTTACATTTTGTTATAAAAGGGAACAAGAACAGAACTATACAAACAAAATAAAGAAGAATACTTTTTTGAGTTGTGAGATTGTGTACCGTCTTCTTTTGAACATAGAAAATTAGTTTACTACCTAAATAGTTTATTTCAATGATGTGTGCTCTCAGAGAAGTTCATAGTGATGGCTGGATGAGCCCAAAACTAAGGACAATAGAAAAATATTGCAATCCACTCTGCTTGCTTTTTCTCTTTTCTTCTCTTGTCTTTTCCTCTCCCTCCACCCCTTCCTCTCTTTCTGCCCTTTTATTTTTCCTTTTTTCCTTATTTCTTTCCTTTCTTTCTTTACGGAGCTTACCAGAAACTAGGAGGTAGGGAAGAAGGGAAGGTATGGATCAAAGTATATAAACTCTCAGTTACAAGACAATTAAGTTCTGGTGGCCTAATGTATGCATGGTGACTCTAGTCAATAATAATTTGTAATTTGAAATTTGTAAAGAAACGTTTTCAAATTTGTAAAGAAATGTTTCAAATGTTTTCACCATAAAAAAAGGCAATTATGTGAGGTGATGGATTTGTTAATTAGCTTGATTGTGGTAACCATTTCAAAAAGTATTTGTATATCAAAACATCATGTTGTACAGTGTAAATATATTCAATTTTTATTTGTCACTCATGTCTCAGTAAAGCTGAAAAAAATGACTTCTCATAAAAATGATTTACATTCCTTGAAAAGATAACATGTACTGTACTGTAGTTAGGTACCGAGTGGGTATCAGGGCAAAGCCAGAGTTGGATGAACAGTGCCCATGGAATGATCTGCAAGTCATGGTTTGGTTTCCCTGAGAGTTGGCTTGAAGGAAAGGGGACCACATAAGGAAGTCCTCACTGAAGCAGAAGCTGCAGAGCAATAGTTTAGGGCTCTGAGCCTGGAACAATCCTGTCTGAGGGCAAATCTTGCCATTGACCTTTATTAGCTGTGTAACTTGGAGCAAGACGATGTCTATGAACTTGAATTTCCTCATCTGCAAAACAGAGAAGTTCATGATGCCTTACATGTACCTTCTAAAACTCAAATGTGCTAATAGAAGGGAGCTAGAACAGAGCCTGTCATATAACAGACCCTCCATAAGCATTAACTGCAGTTACACAGACTCTTAGATGTTTGTGGTTGATTCCCACAATCCTTAATTTCATATGTATGTGTGTCCATGTTCCTATGAAAGATCCTAAAGTTAAAACATACTTACTTTATTAATGACAACTCAATAACAACACAAAGAGAAGAACATTTATTCATGCATCATATACTTATGGAAAAAGTTCCATGCACTGTTCTAAATCCAGGTGTACACAGGCAGCCACAATACCAAGTCACACATCTTACCCTGTCACTGCAAACCTGGTGATAATACCTTCACTGAGGTTGCTCCTCCCCTCATCTCATTCGTAGTGACCCTAGGCATGGGGCTCACTCAGTGCCTTGGTTGAGTGAGGAGGGTCTCTCTTTCACCAAAGTAATGCACCACCCATGAGGTCACAATAAGGAAAAGAAAAGCGTGAACCCTCCTTCCTTACCCAGGTGAGGTATGAGGAAATTGCTCCAAGCTGGTTTGTAAACAGCTGTGGAAGACTGCATAAATGGCCCCAGGTCACCAACCTCCCTGTAACCATACCCTCTACCATCAAGAAATTGGGTCTCTTTCCACATCTCTTGAATCTGGCTGGCCTTGTGATGTTCTTTGGCTATAAGAATGTACCAGAAGTGACAGTGTGTCATGTGGAGCCTAGGCCTGAACTTTTTCTCTCTGTCTCTGTCTCTGTCTGTCTGTCTCTCTCTCTCTCTCAGAGCCCATCCCAGCCAATGTGTGAACATGCCTGGGCCAACCCACTGGAAGTGAGACCCATGACCCAGGCACCCCTGTCGCTGTAGTCAAACAACCACAGACATACAGGTGAGACAGACCAGAAGACCAGAAGAACTGTCCAGTTGATCCCTGCCCATCTCCAACCTACAGATACAGGGGCTAAATAAATTCTTATTGTTTTAAGCAACCGAGTTTTGGAGTAATTTGTTATGCAGCATGATTCACCAATAGATAACTGATACAATAATGGAGGTAAGATTCCAACATTAGTTTTTGTGACTCCAAGACCTATGTTCTTGAAGCTGTAAAAAAGCAGTCACTGCATAATTAAAATATATGTGTATGTGTGTGTGTGTGTATATATATATACATATATATATAATACATTACATTACAAAAAAGATATATTGAGTAGACGTAGATATAATACAGTACAACTAAACAAAGCCTACTTTAAGTAAGACAGATTAGATGTCGGAAGGAGGGTAAAAATATATCACCTTGGCCAAACAAAAAATAAATGACAACTTTATAAAAACAAGCAGGGAGTACCACTCTCACTTTTAATACTTAACAGATTATAAATCATTATTTTTTAAGGATTTTACTCTTTGACTTTCAATATTATTTGAAAATCAGACCACAAAATTATACCCAAAGATAAGCATTTTATTGGTTCACTGAAAACATCTTTTTTTTCTAACTTTTTCTTGTCTGCTTTTCAAGGAACATAATATTGTCATGCAAACCCACAAAATATACACACAAGGAAACACAGTGCCCTTGGGTAAAGAAATAATAATAAAACTTTGTTAATGGCAATCAGTCAACAAACATTCACTGTGCATCTACCATTTGGAAGGCACCGTGCTAACCAGTGGGAACCCAGGGATGAATAAAGCAGCCTTAGTCCTTTGCTAATTTATCTGTGTAACTGTGTATCAACACAGAATATTACTTTAAAGAAAAAGAATGAGGAGTTTCTATAAAACAACATCTAGCCTAGTACCTTAAAAATGTTCTGAAATGAAAGGTTCAGAAGATCTGCATTTGACTAGTCAAAATGGTCTTAATTCAGGTTCATTATATTCAATAAAAGTATTTTCCCCTGGAAAATCAAAGTAGGAGTTAATAATGAACTTGAATAACTGTAAGGTCAGAAAACAATACAAATATCTATCTCTGATATAGTTAAAGAATCAAAAAAAAAACCAAAGGTCATATAAACTATACAAAAAATTACAAAATTTTTTTGATTAAAGCCCTAGGATGAACACTAGGATGTATCACAGAGATCAGGCTTTAGAGAAATAATGTCTGTTTATAACTGCCACTTTATTTATGAATTCCAAGCTCACTGTTGGTCTCTGCATTCTAATATAGGAGTTGAGATGCTAAATTTAAAAAAAAAAAGAAGAAAAGAAATAACTCTTAATGTACTCTCCATGGAAGGAAAATAATGCCAATAGTGCTCAAGAGGAAATAAGAAATAATGAGTTTCAAACAATCTAAAAGAGAGCAGATGAATGGGTTATTTAATAATTATCTTTAAAACTATGAAGTTTTATTGTTACCAGGTGAACACTAACATTTTACTCCTTATGTCTACAATGAACAAAATAACCAAAAACCTTATTAAACTGAACCAAGATGGGTAAACAATAAATAGTAAAAGCAAGTACCAGAAGAGGCTGAGAATCCTCTCCCACTGTACAGCTTTAACAACAGTCTGGGTTGGATGTTGAACTCTTTTGCATATCAAATCTGGTAACAATTCAGGTATAGGAATTGTTATTTTCATTTTACGATACGAAGGATTTGCAAGTTCCCCAATTTCACATATTTGCATGGGTTTGGGCCAGGGGGTAAAACTGCTCATTCAACAAATACTTCAAGAGTGCTCACTTGTGCCAACCACTCCAGTAGGTAAGAGGAGAGAGCGTGTGTGATAAGCATGACGCAGCCCCCGCCGCCATGGAGCTCCCAGTCCATGATGGTGGACATTCCTTAAAGAAATCATTACCCAAATGAGGCTGGGATTACAAATTGCTTATTGCAGTGACTCACAGAAGGTCTTATGCTAGCCTGGGAGGCTCAGGAAGGCTTCTCCAAGGACTCGCCAAGTGAGCGCTTTGAGCGCTTTGGCTCTGAGGTCTCAAAGGTGTGAAGATCTCAACGCCAAAAGAAGATAAGGAGAAACAGTGATGAGTCTGAAGAACTGGAAGGAGACTTTTGTGAAGGAAGCAGGGTGGGTACAGGGGACAAGGACAGGGGATAAGGCTGGAAACCCAGGGGAAGCCAGAGGCGGGCTCTTCTAAGCTGGTGTGAACCCAGATGAGCACAGCAACATCACCTGGGAATGTGTAAGAAATGCAAACCATCAGTCTCCATCCCAGACCTCTAGAATCAGACACTCTAGGGGTGGGGCCCAGGAACCCCTCCAGGGGAATCTGATGCACCCTCAAGTTTGAGAAGTTGAGGTTGTTTTTAAAGCACTTCTGTGTACTGTACTTTCCCCAAATCCTTAGAATCTTTCCGCTTCTTCTCATTTGCATTCTTCAGTGTCATTCAGCCTCTATCGCCTCTCACCTACCTTATTGTCACAGCCTCCCAACTGGTCTCCCTGTCTCTATTTGTCTTTTCACTCATTCATTCATTCTTTCTTTTAGTATTTATTGACACCACTATGTGTTTGTAACATGTTAGCAAACAAAACAAAGATGCTTGTCCTTGTGAAGTTTGCATTCTTGTTTGTGGGTGTGTGGGCAAAGGGGAGGGTGGACAGAAAGTAAACAAAAAACATAAAACATAATACATGAACAAATTAGATAAGCTAGAAGGTAATAAGTGTTGTGAGAGTGTTTATGTTCCCAACAGGTACCAGAGATCTGTACAAAGTGAGTGGCCTTTAATCCTCTCAACAAAACCAATTTATAAATTGGAAAAGAAACTCAACTTCCAAGATCTATGAGTTAGTAGGTAGCTTCCACCCAGGTGTCTCTGCCTTCCAAACGTTAATGTCTCACCACGTCACTGCAGTTGCAGCTTTGGTTCCCTGGAAAGCAGACACTGAGATAGAGATTTTTACACAAGCATTTATTAGGGAATGCGTGTGGGATCAGCACCTATATAAGGGAGGTGAAGGGAGAAGAAAGGGGAGGGGAGGGAAGGGAAGGGAGCCGGTGGGGGCAGAAGGAGAAGTTAGGCTGTGATACAGTCGCTAATGAAGTCTCAGCCAACCCCACTAGGGCTCTGAATTGAGATGGCCCTACAGAGTCGTCTTGAACTGGACAGAGGGAGTGGGGTCTCATATACTGGAATCAACACTCATTGGATGTGCGTGACAGGAAAGGACGTGACTATGGGCAAGATAGCTCTCTCCAGGCAATGCCAGTTCCTAAAGAGGGGATTGCCAATAAGAGATTGTGAACCAGTAACTAGTACCTTACCAGGACTGGTTAATTCACCAATTTGGGCAGGAGGGGAAAGATGTAAGAGCCCCCAAAACAGTTCCCTTCAGCTTTCTTGGAATCTTCTTTTCCAGAGTGTTCCATGATAACACCTTCCCCCAGAACGCCCCACAGTGTGGTTCTGCAGTGGGAGCACTCTGTCAAGTTCATGTCAAAACCCTAAGTGAGTCTCTGCGTGGAGGGCGTCAGCCCTGCCAGACTTCAAGAAAGTGTGCACGTGCTTATTCAAGGAGAGTAAATCTGCCACGATGATAATTGCTCGTAACTGGAGGGAGGCAAAGAAATTAATGTTGCTGAATAGCGTGCAGCCCTCTGACAGCTGGCAAATTTAGTCAAGATTGCACATCATTAGAAAAACTGGAGTGAAACGTTTCAGTAAGTATGGTCAACTTCCCCTGAAATCCATGAGTGGTCACGGTTAACATGGTAAATATTTAATTCCATCACTGACAATTGCCCTTTGTCCCCAGCGTTTACCTCGGCAGCTCTGAGAGCTTAGGCAAACACACGGGCTCCTTCTACTTGTCTGGAGCTCCTTCTGGCTTAGCTGACTGCCCTGGGACAGAATCGCAGGAAATGTGTAAACAAGACTGGCAGACACAAGAAACATAATGGAGGTAGGATGACAAAGTATAGACTTAGAGCTGGAAGGGGTCTTAAGGATGAAAAAGTCCACTCCACACTCGCTATTACACATGAGAGTATTAAGACCTAAAACCCAGATAGAAAGGTTACATGGTTTTGCCTAAAGTCACACGGCCAGATCTCCCAGTCTGAAGGCCAGTTCTCTTTCTGCTGTAAAACATGGTCACTAGAGGTATGTGGTGACTCTGTAATGTGTCAGCTTAGCTGGGCTGAACAAAATTCCCCAGTTTCCTTCCCTGTATGTTTCTGATTAGGGTGGGTCACAAAAGATGCCTTGTAGGAGTCAGAAGAAGAAGTGAAGTGGCAGCCATACTGTTCCTCACACTTAGAGGGTCACACCGTGCTTTGTAGTTCATGCTCACTGTCACTTATCTGATGGCTCACTTAATGGGCAGGCAATTGCTCTGCCTTTTCCTGCTCTCACGTTGTCCACTCCTGGTGAGTCATGTGTTCAGCTCCATGATGAGACTTCTCCTGCAGGACACCTGTTTGTCAAGGTTGGAGGAAGTGAGAACTGTCACAGGTCCAGTCTGTTTTAGTGGCATCCATCCCATTCATACTCATGAGGTCCAGCCTGTCCTGTTCTCCCCCATGTTACACCCATCTTCCCTTCAAGCTCTGGCTTCAGATGTGCAAACAACAGACCTACACAGACTGTTTAGTAGCTCCCACAATTGTCTAAGTTATAATTGTCATAAAACCCTATAACAAATCCATATTAGTGGTTTTCCAACTGGAATTCAACTTGACTGAAACTAGGTGCTGATGGAATCATTGCTCAAAGTGGTTCCTGCTATGTTGAGAATGGCCTGAAGCAATGTTAGATCCAGGGTCACTAATCTTCCATTCTTCTCATCAACTACCATCATCTAAGATTTCCAACTTCAGGAGTTATATTTATTTTCATTTTAAATGTATATTTTACTTCCTTGTAAATTTTACTACTGCTTAATAATAAAATAGTAGCTAGTTTTTATTGAGTGCTTACTAGGAACCAAGAACAATCCTAAGCATTTTGTGTCACATGGTGTCATTTCTTAGCATATGGGGAAATTCAGGAAACCTAAGATTATATAGCTTTCCCAAAGGCACAGAGTTAGAAGTCAGCAAAACCATAATTTAAAGTCAGGTTGGGGCTTCCCTGGTGGCGCAGTGGTTGAGAATCTGCCTGCCAATGCAGGGGACATGGGTTTGAGCCCTGGTCTGGGAAGATCCCACATGCCGCGGAGCAACTAGGCCCGTGAGCCACAACTACTGAGTCTGTGCGTCTGGAGCCTGTGCTCCAAAACAAGAGAGGCCGCGATAGTGAGAGGCCCGCGCACCGCGATGAAGAGTGGCCTCTGCTTGCCGCAAATAGAGAAAGCCCTTGCACAGAAACGAAGACCTAACACAGCCAAAAATAAATAAATAAATAAATTTTTAAAAATAAATAAATAAACAAAGTCAGGTTGGTTGACTGAAGGCCCCATTCTTAGCAGTTTACTAATGCTTATGAAGATACTTTGATTGAATGTATGGTTTTTGAATGACTATTACTACTATTTTCCTCCAGAGTTTAGAACATGTAATGCCACTCAAAGAAGAACTAAGAACTGTTTTGGTACCAAATATGAATGGCCTATCCTCTTCTTGCATCCATGGCAGACATTACTAATCGATGATGATGCTCATTACAACTCTTCCTGGTTATGGAGTTCTCAATACCACAGCTAAGGCAGCTGGTACTAATTGACTGAAGATGACACTCAACATGCTAACTCAGAGAAGTAGATAATGTTGGTAGAGACAAGGAAGAGGAAATTAATCAACATACTTATTAAGCTCTTACTATAGAATAAGCACACCTGGGGGACACAAATAATTATAAGACATGGTCCCTGACTTTAAGGAACTTATTGGAACTTATATTGGAGTAATCCAGACCTTTACACACATAAAAATAATTATTAAATAAGGTAGTTTGTAAATGTTGAGCAATGACACAGGCATTTGGTTTCCAGGAAAGTGAATTTGAGCTGGGTTTTGGGAAATAGTTAGGATTTGGATAGATAAAGGGAAGAGAAAAAAAGATAATCCAAGAAGGAGAAATGATGGGTGCAAAATTTCTGATGATAAATGAAAAAGGTCAAAATGAGTAGAAGCAGGTGTCTGGAAAGGAAAAGACAGAAAATATCAAGTTCTTTAGGGTTCCAACTAGGGAGGTTTCTATTTCACTTGATAAAATTATGTATTTGTGTAAAGCTGATGCTTCAATGCATACAATTCTTTGTCCCTCTCAGTATTTACACCTTTGGTCACTAATCTTATAGATTCTCCTACAGTGATCCTAGACTTGACTGTGTGACACAATTTAGCCAATGGAATCTTAGCAAATGTCACACAAGCAGGGGCATGAAAACTGGGTAAGTGAACTTGCTTGCTCTCATCCTTGCTTTTCAGGAGAACATGTTCAGGCTGGATGCTGGAGAATGAGAGAGAGATGGCTCAGTTGTCTCCATGGCTCCAGCCATGAGACAACTACCAGCTGACCACCAGGCACATCAGTGAGCCTGGCCAGGACCAGAAGAACCACCAGATGAGCCTCGTCTCTCCTGGTGAACCACAGACTCCTGAGCTCACTACACAGCACTATTCTGCAAACAAATATTTGATACATTTTTTTGTTTTTGTTGCTTTCCCTTACTTAAAAAAAGAAAAAAAAACTGCTGGGGAGGGGGAAGGGTAAGCTGTGACAAAATGAGAGAATGGCATGGACATATATACACTACCAAACGTAAAATAGGTAGCTAGTGGGAAACTGCTGGTATTTTCTGCTTTAAATAAAATTCATACTGCAGGCAGGCTGAGAAGCCCTCCAGGGCACCCAAATTTTACTCTAAAGGGAAAGAAATGGATTTCCCTTCCTTTCACATTTCATTAAAATACAAATATGCATAAACATCATTTTCAATGTAAAGTAAGCAGAATAAACAGTTACACTTTTTCTGTGACTCTATAATCACAGTTATTTTGAAGAGAACAGTCACTTTGCAACAAGTGGTGGCCCTTTCAATACATGGTAGAGACAACTGAAGGGCGGAGTCATTTTTTTCCCCCAGAGAGAAAACATAGAGGCTCTTGGCTCCCAGAAGCTACAAAGTATCTGGGATGAATATTCTAATGGCTCAAGGTTAGGGTTTATATTTCTGTATGTGTCCCTCCTGTTAAAAGTTCTACAGATGGAATGAGCATAAGTGATGCCCTTTCAGATACGGTAGGGAAGCAAGAGAAGTAAAATGTTAAAAACATGCTTTTCCTGGTTTTCCCTCCAATATTAACATGTGGGAGGTTAATTACTCTTGGTTCTGTTTCATACAAGAATTGTTGCTCTCCCCAAGCACAACAATCAGCTGGTTTCAGGGCAGGAAAAACATGAAAATGGCCAATACCTAATTACATGGACCCAACTACGCACATGTAAATTCATCTTAGAGGCAGTCACTGCTGCTGCCTTAAGGTGGGTGCCTTGGTCCTGAGACAGACTGGGACCTGGGACCTGGGACCCTTGGCTGCAGAGCTTGCACCTAGACAAATGTCTCCTCGAGCAACAGAATACAAAGAAACTATAAGGGAGTAAAAATAACTGTGTGCATGCTCAGTTGGGGCAAATTATGGATGATAAGTTACAAAAAGACCAGAAAAACCCCGACTGCCACTTCTGAAGAGGCGAGAGCAAAAACAGGGTGTCAGGAGCAAAATCAGCATACTGCACATGCCTCCTGCACTCAACACCACCAAAGGGGTGGGCAAACCACCTAAGCCACACCTCCAGCCCGACCCCTGGACACACCCCTACCATCACCCCATATAAGGAACCAACTTGCCCCCCTCCTCCTCCTCAGGGATCGAGCAAGGGAACCTGTTACTTGTTTTCGCTCCCTCCTGCAGCTGCAGGGGCCCCAATAAAGCCTTGCCTGAATTTCTTGACTGGCCTCTGGTTAACGTCTATTGATTGGGGAAGGCCAAGAATCCTGATCTGAATCAGTCCCTTTAGAGTTCTGCTGAGGATTTTCACCATTTTCATGGGGAAGATAAATAGGAAGACAAGTGTTTGAGTGCAGTCTTTGCCCCAGTCCCATAGGGAGCTCTGGAGCATGAATCACACCACAGAGTTATTACTACTTGTGGCAACAGGGAGAATTATGTGTGTGTGTGTGTGTGTGTTGGGGGTGGATCTGTATTTCCCTGACAAGACAGCTGCCATTGGCCAAGGGTAATTCTCTGAGAAGGGAGGCAGCTGTGAGCCTCAGAACCACTCACAGCTAGGATGGAGATGCACAGCCTTGTGAAGGGAATCTGGGTGAGCCGCCACAGTGATTTCTACAGCAGCATGGACTCAGAGGTTGAGTGGGGAGAGGAGAGAGAGGCATCAACAGAGAGAAAATCCATCAAGCAGATGGAGATCAAGAACTCGTTCTCCTCCCACCTAGACATTAGGTGTACTTCGTTGCTCACATTCTAAGCCCACATCTGTACTTTCATGTTTCTGTCACTTGTGTAATATGGATCAACCATAACTTCAAGGCGGGACTTCAGAGCCAACTTCCATCAGATTCAACTGCCTCAGGTACCACTTCCTCAGCTTCCTTGCCAAGTTCAAGTGGCAACTTAGAGAAGTCAAAGCATTGGTAAAAGCAAAAGATCACTCCAGAGTTATAGTAGTATTTTAGAAAGCCAAGACTTTCTGAACCATCAGACAGGCCACTGTCTGAGAACTGATATATTTAAAAGAGATAAAAACTAAGCTTGCCCTGAGAAACTGGGTTATCAAATGCCACTCAGTCAAAGGCATGGTCACTGATACCTTTCCTCTCATTTCTAAAGAGGAAGATGGATCAAAATGAAGTCCAAATGGTCCACTTTCCAATCCAAACAAATCATGGCTGACCAAACAAAATTATAAATCAAGGTAGTGCTTTCTGGAAGCAGACTCCTTTCCATAGGTATCTAGAGATTCGGGTAAATATTTGAAATAGCAGAATGAACATAGCCACACATAATTTCCAAGTACTGCTGGTTGAACTGCCACTCATTATGTCACTTTTTATCAGAGTCGAGTTGTTGTGTACAAGTACCACATGCTAACCAGTTGTGCCATGGACTCCTAGGTTTTCTAAATATCTGATACAATAACCTCAGATTTTGCAATGGAGAACTTTATTGTTTTATTCTTTTGAGGTAAAATGTATGTAGGGTGAAACACATAAATCTTAAGTATACCTTCCTGAGTTTTGAATGCACACACATGTAACCCAAACCCCATCAAAATATGAAACATCTTCTCACTCCAGTCCTTGCCCCCACTACCGAGAAGCAACTACTGTTCCTTTTTTCCCCATCGATTAATTTTCCTTATTCTAGAAGTTCATCTAAATAGAATCGAACAGTATATACTCTTTTGTCAAAGGCTTCTTTCACTCAGCATCATGTTTTTGAGATTCATCCATGTGGTTGTATCACCTCGTCACTCCTTTGAGTTGCTGAGTGGTATTCAATGGAGAAATTTTAGAACCAAACTTTTTCCAGCTTTAGTCCTGATGATTAAAGCTGATTAAAAATGCTGATTCAGATAATTTGGATAATTTCTTTAAAAAATGATGTCTTTTAAGAAAATATTTCGAAGTGAATTTGGCAATATTTTTCCACTAGAGAGACCCACGGCCACAAAAACAAAGAAAATCTCCAAAGTTAATAACCTTCCAGAAATCCATTCCTGCTCCACAATAAAATCACACACACACATGCACACACAAAATCTGTTTTAATCATTTGCAAACTGCTTAAAAGATATAATAAGAAAAAAAGAAAGAAAAGAAAAGAAAGAAACCACTACAGATCTCACTGGAGACATTTTATCTTTAAAACTTAGTGCTGGCCTAAGAAAGCCAATCAACTGTTTTTCTGTTCTTGGGCATAGCAGCAGTGATATAACCTGAAGAATAATTCCCTGGGTGCTTTATTTCTGGCATACTCTCTTAATTGGCTAGCATGCTAATCCCTTTCTTAGAAGAGCACTTAGCACTGGAAATGTGTGAGGCAAACACAAAAATACAAGTCCTGGTTTGGTATGCACATCAGCTCCATGGAAACCAGCCTGGCAATGCTGAGCTCCGGGCTATCGGGTTATCTGCAAGGAGAAGATGAGCTCTGAATCAAAGCCTGAAGAAAAGTGCTGTCAACAGGATTATGGACACAGATTGCTTCTCACCCTATGGCTCCCTTTAATTCTGAACCAGGAGACTTAAACTTGACACTTGAATGGACTAGGTCATCATGGGGCCTCTATTTCTCATTCGTAGCCTCAGCTGACAAAACTCTTAGCCATTTAGAATACAGACATCAATGTGTGACATTATTTTAGTTACTGTTTCCAGATCTAAGGAATATATTTGTAGAAATCTTCAAATGTGATATTTTGTGTTCAAACAATAAAATAAATGCTTTTCTATGTCAGCTATTTCGTGGGCACAGGAATTCTCTTGTCCTTGGTTCTATTGGCATGACCCTTGTGGTCTAGGAATGTCTTGGGCGTTCTTCTGGGGGCAGAGAGAATTTCCCTCTCAATGCCTCATGGAGGGATATTTCCAAGGACTAATCAAAGCTCTCTTAGAAAACCATACCCTCTTGTTCACAGAAGTCCTTCTCTTATCCCAAGTGCCTCCCTGAGTCCACTCAGAGAGACAGCCTAGGGCTGTATGAAAATGGAGACCTGAAAAGACCTTTTGGCTAAAAGCTCCCATTCCACATGTAAGAGAGGAGTTGGATGAAGCCAGCTGTCCAGCCCCCAAAGACTTTATTAGAGATTTCAATGGCCAAAAAGGTGAAAGAGAAGCAATGAATGACTCAGCCAGGAGAACCCTCCCACGTAACAACCACATATCACCAGGGTTTACAACATGGCATCCACGGAATTCAGGGGGCCAGTGATTAGGATGGCAAAATATCTTTATTTTTACTAGCCTCTAACAAAGTAATTTCTTTAATTAAGAATGTAGATAATAAACCACATTAATATTGGTAATATTTGTTATTTTGCCACCAATAAAAACATGACAGATGTTTTCATATGACATTACAGATATGCCAGATGTCCACTGCATATGCTCAGTGCTACTTCACAATTACAGTAGTTACTAGACTATTAGACCCATGGCTAGAGCTTGCTATTAATGCATTAATAAAGAGGCATACATATGAAACTACATAATCAATGTTTTCCAAAAATATGCTGACAATTGTATTTCAAAATAGTTTCCTTTGCATGTATAGAATTATATACTAAAAAGCCTTATGTAATTATGTAGTAATGAAAACAAACCACTGATATGCACAATAACATGATTAAGCTCAAAAACATCATAAGGAAGGAAAGAAGCTATACATAAAAGACAACAGTATGAAGTTCACAACTATCTGTGCTGGTAGAAACCAGTAGTGGACTCTAGGGTAGGGAAGATTAATTGGGAAATGAATGAGGAACCTTTCTAGGATAGTAGAAATGTTCTTATTTTGGTCTGGATGACGGTGACTATGTTTACATTTGTCACAACTGTACATAAGCTATGTTCATTTTATAATATGTAAATTTATCTCAATAAAGTACTGAAAACAACAATATTATTCCAAGGGTTTCGTCAAAGGGGCCAAGGACTCAGAAGAGGTTAACAACCCCTGATATCCTAACAGTACCTTGGAGCTTCAGGAAAGCCAAATCAGCACTAAACTGACCCTTGAGTTGCCACCCACAATCCACAATCAGCCCAGAGCTCATAAATTGCCCAGTATGAGTGCCCGCATCTCTGCTCGGAGAATCTCTCCAGGCCCCCATCCAGTTAGCCAATCCCACGTGGACAATCCTCAAACGTAGCCCAAGACACTCATCAGACTCACTGTGCCATCCACTCCCCAGCACAAGACAGATGGGAGGAATGCTTGGACACCTTGCAAGGCCATGATGGCTTGAGAGAAAAGCCCCCCTCCAGTTAAGGCAAGATGACATCCTACACTGAGACAGGCAGCAATGGAGCCCCCAACCCTGCAGTGGTCTCCCAACCTCTGAAAACTGGCAAGGGGCATATGGTAATTGTGCTCCACCAAAGGGTGTCCTCACTCTGGTTTTTCAAAATCAAGCACCAGTCAGGCTCACTCTAGAAGTTCATCCAACACCATCATTGATAGGTGGGGAAACTGAGATTGGACCAACTTAAAAAACTCATCATCAATTATCACAAGACAAGTCCAGGTGATATTCATCAGCTGTTCATCTTTTCAAAAGACAGCTGGCTCCTTCCTGCCAAAGAGTCAGACAGCCCTTGCACCCACCTTGCTCCAGGCCCTATGGAAAAACTGTTAAGTTGCTTTAAGCTGCTTGGGGAATACAGAAAAGACTAAGGGCAACTGCTGGATTCAGACTCTGGCATGTCCTTGACCTGGCTTCTGGGCTGTGATGTCTGAAGCTATTTCAGGAAAATGGTCCAGCGGAAAGGCTGGTTTAGGAGCTGGGAATCATATGCCCAGATGGATCTCTGTCACTAGTGGGACGTAAAACCCTGGTCCAGCCACTCTCCCTTCCACATCTCAGGTTCTTCATCTCCAAAAACAAAGAGAAAAAAATACTGAGCCTTCCAGCCCCATCAGGTGATGATCCCAAAGACCACACTGTTGACTGAAACATAATGTTTTTCCCAGTAACACTTGGTTCTAAGTCTACAATGTTTTCTCCCAATAATACTTGCTTCTAAGTCCACCTTTTGGAAATTTTCTGTTTGGATCTTTATTTCAAATCCCCAAATTTGAGGCTATTTTTAATATTAAAAAGAAAGCTTCTATGAGAATTTCTATCTGGGATTCTGAATGAACAGCATTATAAAGGCAAAAGAGTGACAATGCTTATGTTGGCAGGCTTTATTATTGTCATTATTATATCTTTTATTACACTTAATCAAGAGTTATGAACAAAAGTACAGATAGAGTGCTGACTGAGCTCATGAACACTGCCTGGGTTCAAATCCCACCTTTTCCACTTACTACGTCTACAGTCTTGGACAAGTTACTCAACTTCATTGTGTGTTTTAGTTTACTCATCCGTAAAATGGGAAAGTTCATCGTATTTCACTCATTTAATCATTATGAAGATTAAATAATGTTTGCGAAGAATATAGATTACCTGGCGGATGGTAAGTGCTATATATGCATGTATTGAATAATAAATTGAAAGCAAATGTTTTGCTCAGAAAAAAATTGTGTATGGCCTTCCTATCCGATCTGGCTTTTCATTGTTGGCTATGAAACACTGTCCCCTTATTCAAAGCAGGTCTTGTGCAGAAAACAGTAATGTATTTTGCTTGTTTAATCCAAGCAAAAAATTTCTGGATTAACCACTTTGATATTTAAAGCTCCCTATAAAACAGACAATAAATAGCTCTACTGTATAATCTGTAGAAAAGAAATAAAGCTCCATGAGTCAAGTACACATGTTCTTAACTAACAACATAATTAATGATTAGCAGGGCAGGGAGGGGAATCTGCTGAACCAAAAAAAAAAAACAAGACAAAACAAAAAAACAAATAAAAAATCTCATTAACATTGAAATACTGTCTGAAGGATAAAGGGGAGCAGTCTCGTCTTTGCAGTCAGGTCTTCAGTGGACTATTCCAACTGATAATCTGTAGTAAATCAATGGATTGTTCAGTTCTCCCACTAGATTTACCTCTGTAGATTCAGTCCACAATTCAGTTGAAGATGACATCAGAGAGAGAAGAAAGGCCATTTTTACTTAATTTTATCCAATTGAATCCAGAGACTAAGAACCTTTTAACTGACCCTCAGAGTGCCCCTGCCCGCAAGCACTTCGCCCATCCCCAGAGGCACCCACTCCCACCGTGAGATCTCTAGGAACGCTGCAGTTACAAGAAATACTATTTTTAGCCACTAAACATGATGCTTTTGTTTATTCTATTTAGAGACCATTGCAGGATGCCAGCTAAATGTCCCATTTTACATCATGCCTCACCAGAACTGACAGTTGGAAACAGTTAGTTCTGCACTGCTTCTATTGTGTTTCTGAAGTCATTTGAATGATTTAAATCAGAGATAAGTATTTGCAAACGAGCTAAAGGAAAAAAGATGTGTCTGAAAACTCCAAACTGCCTCGTTAAGAAAGCACTCAGTTCTAGTTTAATTCTTGGGGATTTGGTTAATGCTTATAAATCGCAGGGGCAGTTCTCAGATGGTAACATTTCATGGTAACTTGTAAGGATTCCCTGTTTCCAAATCAAGTATTTATTTAAACTGAAAAAAACTGTATAAGAGGAGAGCCCTTCATTCACTTTTCAATAAGTCCACAACCTAATATTCAAACAACAATAATTTTAATAGTATTATATTTTATTGAGCATCCGTCACGTGTCAGCACTAGTCTGTCTCTGATATATAAGACATTAGCTCAATCTCTAAGTCTCAAAAAGTTAGTATTATAAGCTTCACTTTCAGATGAAAACACTGTGGATTGCAAACATTAAAGAATTTGCCCAAAGTGAGAAGCTGGCCTAGCATTACATCCAACACTTGAGTAAATGTGATCAAAAGGTAATGAGTTTCTTTCTTATACTTGATTTGTGTACAAGATTCCACAGATTGGCATGACCAGTGACCTGCAGGTGGTATTTCTGGGATATTCCTTCTAAACGTGTCCAGGAATCCAAGTGGGACCTCCCAACCCTAATGATTCATAACTAAGATGGGCCTTTGATCTTTCCACCCTCTTGGGTTCCTTCTTTTCCAACAAATCACTTATTCCCTAAAGCCAATCTCTGTAAATTGCAACCCAATGAAGCAATTTATTCTAAGAGATTTATCCACTGGCTTCACATCCTCTGAGAGTATTTACGCTCCAAAAGAAGAATGTGTTAATCTCCACAAACCCCTCACCATCCTGTCCGTGGCAGACATGGAAGAATAGGCCCTCATTTAGGCTCCTAGGGTTCACTCCAGGGAGCATCCCTGCGCACCCTCCGCTACTGGCCTATCATCATTAGGGGGCCACATTCACAGTCCCAAGTTATTTTAGCAACCCACAAATCAAGCTTCCCACTCTCAGACTCTCTCTTTGCATGCAGCTCTATAAAAATCAAAGCTAGCCATTGCACTGGCACAGAGATGAGCATTTCAGTAGATAATCTGGACAGCTGCTAAAGGCTGAATCTACATGGCAGTGCATGTGAGGTGAGGACCTCAGGATTAAGGAAAAGATAAATAACAAGACTGAAGGGGGTTCAGGGAACCAGCTTTGTGGTGATTTTGCCTCTGAATGCCTGAGGTCAAACCATAAACTAGAAGTCCCCTCGCCCCATCTCTCACACCACTAGGGGACACTAGTCGAGACAGCCCGGCTCCACTTTGCAGGAAGTAGCTCCTCATTCATTCACCACAGGTGGCTGAAGCTTGTGGCAAACCTCAACTGGCTGTGGACCTTAAGGCAGACAGTAGAATGGAAACTCCATGGTTTTGACCCAGAAGTGCCTGGGTTCAAATCCTGACTCTACTGCATTGTTATCTTTAACCACTTTGAGTCCATTTCTCAGCAGGAAAAACGGGGCCCATAATGTTTGCTGAGTGTTGAGAGGCTTAATCAAGACAATAAATCTCAAATTACAGGCACACATCCAGTGCGGAGCAAATATTAGAAATATCAGCTTCCCACAGGAAACTGTGAATGGCTCCTGTCTTCTGGAAAGGTATGGTTGAAATAGACAAGAGCATGGGAAATGTTGAAATGTCATGGTTAGGAGTGTAAATTCTGGATTCAAATCCTGGTGGGCAAGTTACTTAACCTCTGTCTCATTTTTCCTCATCTATAAAATGGGATAATCCTAGTAACCAGTTCATAGGATTGCGGTGGGGAGTATGTGAGCTCTTAGAATACTGCCTGGCCCACTGTAAGTGCTATTTATGATTATAATGATTATTATTATCATTTGCCCAAGACCAAGTGGACATACACTCACACACAAATCATGCCCAATGAAGCCTGTTTGAAAGATTCAGAGATGTTTTGCCCATAAAGGAGGCACCTCAGGGGGAGTGCGAGACCTGCCTTCCCTTTTATTAAAGAGCTATCAAGCACGACAAGGGTTTTGATTCATTGTGTTTGGCCCTCAGGGATAAATCAGCCTCGGTGGATTAAAGCAGGAGGGGATGCATTTTGGCTCCAGTTTAGGAAAAAATGGAAACTGGCCGAGTTGCTCAGAGATGAAACAGGCTGTTCCTAGAGGGAGGGAGTTTCAGGTCACAGGAGGATTCAAGCAGCACCTGGACATGCCTTTGGCACAAGTGGTCCCTACAAGCCTCCACTGAGTGATGGGAACAGACAACCTTCACGAACCCTCCCAAGACCGAGGTTTATGACGATATGAGAAATAATGAGTCCAGGAAAATAAATGCTCCATAAATATCACAGCTATTACTGGTGGGGACACTAACAAAATGCCTTTGAGTCCATCAGGCGTGTTCCCCCTTTTCTGCTGGACCAGAACTTACTTCTTTGCGTTTGCCAGTACTGCTCACCCCTCACAGTTGGAGAGCTGGCGTGGAAGCTTGCTCACCTCTCCGTCTGAGATGATCTTTCAAGAAAACAGCAAGAAATGCTATTCATTTGAGATGAGAACCTGGCCTTTGGTGCACCGTTACATTTTAATTCATGGCTTATTGGCAATCGCTCATCTCTTGCTGGAAATTAATTAAGGTTTGTGTTCCACAGGAGCTGGTATTTGCTTTGAATCCTAGACCCCAGTCGAAACTTTGAAATGACAAAAACAGGTCTCCAATTTGGGGCTCGAAGAGGCATATTTCAAGAGCCCCCCGTCGTTCTCAGCTATTCTGCTCTGAACAATGTGCTATAAATGTTCTCTGCAACAACATGTGGGGTAGATTTTAGCCACCTGGAAGTTCCTGCTGATTTTGCCAGAAAAAAAAAATTCTACCTAGGACTGGACATAAAAGGCCAATTTGGAGGAAAAAAAATTAGAATGTTCTCTGTTTGGAGATTTAAAAATGACCCTCTTCATATTGTTTCTCTCTGGTTCTTTTTGAAGGAAGTAAGATACCATATATAAGAAGGGTAGTAAAAAAAATGATTTATCACCCTTGAATTTCCCTTGTTTCTCTCCCAAACCCCTTTTAAAATTTATATCCATCTTTGTGATATTCTTCTAGCTTCCATCTGCTCAGGAGGTGAAGCTCAGCCCTCCTGGCAGGGTCAGGAAGTAGCGGCTCCCCTTGCTGTAAAGGCAAACCAACCCAGAGACAAAATAACCCAGGAGATAAAATCATGACCTTTCATCTGAAACCCCAGATCTATATAAAGACTAACGTAACAAAGAGGGAACAGGAAACCTTCTTTCAGCCCAGATGTTCTTCTCATATTTTCAGGAGCTGTTCATGGGAGGAGACCTTCCATTTCAGGGATACACGCAGGACACTGAGATGGGGTCAACCCTGCCTGGTCCAGGAAAGAATATTCCTCACCTCTATTTGTTCTCCTAGGAGGGACCACCAACTCTTTCCATGTACACCAAGCCTTGTAATAGATTCCCTACCTGCAATCAATGTAATCCATTGTAATTCTATTTGTCTATTTTCCTTTTTCATCTTCTTACACCAAGACTGTCTCCTACCATCTTCAAGACTCCATCCCATTGTCCAGATACTACATTAATGACACAATATGATATTTGATAAATAAAATTGTTCTTTGGAAAATAAAAAAGGACCCTAGGTTTTACTTGAAAGGGAAGACAGAAATAATTCATCTCAGACACAGTTTGAATATGAATAAATAAGAGTGTTAAAAAATAAAAGAAAGTTAAACATTGAAAGAGGCATCAGAGCATGCAACTAGCAACTTCTCTCAGCAGCTGTGATTAGAATGCTCTTTAATCGAAGGAGAGAAAAAACTAGAAAGCTACATTCTGCACATGCAATGAGAAGATGCGATGCATTGCTATTACATTTCTAATTGAAAGCCAAAGTTTTAAATAGATAGCACAACACTGACTCCTGATGTTAGATACAGTATAATTAAAAGGCTAATTTTGACCCAATCAAGCCTGTTTAAATTGGACTCATAGTAATTTAAATTGACCACATATCTGGGCCTATTACCAAGTTGCCAGTGTCTTGAATAACTATCATGACATCTTCAGATGCTATCATAAAAGAGAAGTAGTTTCCCCAAATTAGAGAGTTGGTATGTGTTCCTCTAAGAGAAATTAGTTTAGTTTAAGAAGCTTCATTATTTTTCTTGACAAGTTAACAATTATTCATGGAACATCTACACTAGCTAAAGCCCCAGGTAAAAGGCCTCAACAAAGAGTAGGATCTAACTCTGCTAGTAGTAGCAACTGCACAAGAAAAAGGAAGAAAAATCCAAAAATAATGGAAACAATAAGTGCTCATATGCACCGAGTTCTTACTGGGTGCCAGGCAGTGTTCAAAGTACATCACGTTTACTGATTCTTCAAATCTTCCCAACAACCCCTGGAAGTAGTTGCTAATATTAATTCCATTTTATGTATGAGATACTTGGGGCAAAAAGGTTAACTGATTTGGCCAAGGTCATACAGCCCGCAAATAGTGGAGCCAGGATTTGAATCCAGGCAATGTGATGTCAAAGCCACGTCCCTGGTCACCAAATTCCCACCCCTGGA
Organism: Eubalaena glacialis; assembly: GCF_028564815.1. Classification (NCBI taxonomy): domain Eukaryota; kingdom Metazoa; phylum Chordata; class Mammalia; order Artiodactyla; family Balaenidae; genus Eubalaena; species Eubalaena glacialis. Next base: position 41,697,833 of record NC_083728.1, on the reverse strand, counting down.
CATGACAGATATACTGCTGATGTTCTGGAGTCTTGCCATGCAATCTCAAAGCACAGCTTCAATTCCATCCTTAGAATAAATCCTTCAAAACAAATTCACTGGGTCAAAGCATATGCCCGTATTAAATTTCCATAATACCTAGTGCCTAGATGCCGCACAGACTCTGGGCTGGCAGGAAGGGAGGAAGAGGGTATTCCAGATGGTGGAAACAGCATGAGCATCAGGATGACGGGTATCCGGATCCAGCAGCAGTGGGGGCTTCATTTGTTCAGCATGTGGAGGAGGGGCTGGGATGCATAATGGCAGGTCTTGGTAGAGCAGTGGGTGGGGGCTCTCTTTACCAGAGTTCTGGCTGCCTTTTCTCTCAAAGGATATAGATTCCTCTTGAATCCATGCAACTGTACTCAACTGTTCTAATGAACCTTGCATTCGCTATTTGGTCAGAAAAAAAGAGTATTATGGATCTTTCAAGGGCTTCCTAGTTCTTAATGAATTCTCTTGAAAACTCTTTACAATAGACAGAGAATGACTTAACTATTAAATTGTGAAGTACCAAACTCAGCTCTTTGAAATGGCCTATTTTTGAACTGCAAGAAAGTTTCACTAACAAAAATGTTGCCCTTTGAACGGAAGACGATACTTCCTCACCTGCCATTAGCAGGGTAAACATTGCCTTAGGATACATTCCTCGAAGGAGAGTTGAATTTCCAGGGAGCTGAATTTTCAGGGAGTGGTAGGGTTTCTCCAGCTCCCTTGACTGGTTCCTGTGATTCCAGGCAGGAGTCTAACAGGCAGAAATAGGCAGGGAAGGTGCCTCTGAGTCCAGTGTTCTAGTAATGACTCCTGCCTGCATCTCTGGTCCATGGAGAGAGGGACATCACAGCCACAGCCTCAGGAACTGGGGCATCTCTCAAAAGGCTCATGATATCAGAGGTCTCATGGTGGATGGGCCAATTCACTGATCTGAAGTCCTTCTCTCTACCTGCAGATGTAAACAGCACCCTAGTCTGGGGCACCCTGAGACCCCCACTGCTGATTCTGCTCTGTCACATATTCCACATCTATCAAGCACTTACCATGAACTAGGCATTGGGCTAGGCTCTGAGAATGAAGAAACAAAAGGGAGCTCCTTTCTCTCCTTTCTCAGAAAGATAATAGTTTTAAGTAGTAAATAGGTACTGAAAAATAACCACTTCCAAACATATGGATATGATGTAATTGAAAGGGTGCTGTGAGACAGTATAAATGGGGGAGGTGAGACTCTAATTTGGGGGAAAGAGCATCTCTGACCCAGTGTGGTAGATTGATTGCTTTAATGGCCCCAATTCATTGTCCTCCTTCCATCCATGCCCCTCACCATGGAATCTGCAGATTTTCACTCAGGAAGCAAAGTCTAATACCCTGCCCCTTGATCCCAAGTTCAGAAATGTGATTTGCTTCAGCCAATAGGATGTTAGGAGATGTGACAAACCAGAGCACTGAACAGACTTGGGGTGTCTACTTGTGCCATTGTGTCTCTACCATGCACCTGGAGAATATTCTCCAGCTGGGCTGCTGGAGGATGAGTTGTGGATTAGGTCCAAGCCATCCTGGCCTTCCTAGTTGAAGCCATCCTAGATCAGCCAACACATTGTTGGGCACCAGACAGGTGAGTGAGCTCAGCTAAGACAGGCAGAGTTATCAAGGTAGATACCACCCCCCAAAATGTGTGAACAACAAATGCCCACTGTTGTATTGTATGCCAGGGAGGTTTTGTGGTTATGACACAGCATTAAGTGGCAAGAGATCACTGATACATAAGGTGACATTAGAGTTGAGCCCTAAGGAAGAGGCAGCCAAGAAAATCCAGGGAAGACCTTGAGCCTTGAGAGAAAGTGCAAACGGAGGGTCGTGCATGGATTCTAGATGGATATTGGATATAAATCAACAGAACACTGTGATAGATCAGATAGTGGGAGACAAGGGTTTAAGAGGTACCCAAGGATGATCCCTATGTATCCAGTTTAGGCAACTCAGTAGATAGTTATGGAATTTATTAAAAAGGAAGGAAGGAGGAGCAGCAATTTGGGGGTGCATGGAAACTGAGGGTTCAGTGGCAGATGAGGAATCAGGGTGCATGACAGACATGCAAGTGGCAATGTCAGACAACTTCAAGATCAAAAGAAGCATAGAGAAGGAATGGTGATATGAATTTCGGAGTGGACAGCAGGTATATTTCCATCCATGAGATTGAATGATATGACCTTGAGCAAGACTATCGATTGAGAATAAAAGAAGGCCTGGGCATAAAAGAAGTGTGTGTGTGTGTGTGTGTGTGTGTGTGTGTATGTTGTTCATTTGTACCTTGAGGTACATGATAGAATATGTTTTATTGGGACTTCATCAAAAACAAAAACAAACAAAAACCCTCAAAAACACTGTTCTAAGGCATAGTTTTTGGGTTGCTTGGCTCCGAAGCCTTTATATGTTGATCAGCATAATGGATAGAATAGTCTAAGAACAGAGTCCAAACAGATTTCCATTAGAAAAGTCATGGAGACACACATGGAAGAAAAGAGATCTAGAAAGCAGTGGTTGTGGGAATGAAGCATGGGAAGAACAGCTGCTGTAAGATTAGGACTTTGCCTTAAGAGAATTTAGGAAGTTTTACAGTCTCCCTTTAGCTATTTTTTCGGTAAAAAATAAATAAATGAATAAATGTAGTTTGTCTACCCCCACCCCCTCGACTTTCCTCCTTCCCTCCCTCCTTCTCTCACTCTCTCTGTCTCTCTGTCTCTCTCTCTCCTCTCTCTGTCTCTCTGTGTTTCTCTAATTGTACTGAAACATGTTTATAGTTAGGGTGGTACTTTAGATATCTTTTCCTTTTAGCAGAACACATGCCCCATCCCTCTGTTGGGTCCTTTGGGATGCTCCACTGCATTTAAATTCCTGTGTGCTTATATACAATGGAATATTACTCAGCCATAAAAATAAATGAAATTAAGTTATTTGTAGTGAGGTGGATGGACTTAGAGACTGTCATACAGAGTGAAGTAAGTCAGAAAGAGAAAAACAAATACCGTATGCTAACACATATATATGGAATCTAAAAAAAAAAAAAAAAAAAAAGGTTCTGAAGAACTTAGGGGCAGGACAGGAATAAAGACACAGACATAGAAAATGGACTTGAGGACACAGGGAAGGGGAAGGGGAAGCTGGGACGAAGTGAGAGAGTGGCATGGACATATATACACTACCAAATGTAAAATAGACTAGTGGGAAGCAGCTGCATAGCACAGGGAGATCAGCTCAGTGCTTTGTGACCACCTAGAGGGGTGGGATAGGGAAGATGGGAGGGAGATGCAAGAGGGAGGGATATATACATATATACGTGTGTGTGTATATATATATATATATATATATATATATATATATATATATACACACATATATATATGTATATGTATAGCTGATTCACTTTGTTATAAAGCAGAAACTAACACACCATTGTAAAGCAATTATACTCCAATAAAGATGTTAAAATAATAAATATAAATAAATAAATAAATAAATTCCCATGTGCTGTGTAATACCAACAAAGCTTGCAATACAATAAGTGCTGAATAAATACTCCTGAAATTAAAGAATAGATGGTTTTTACACGCAATTATTTATTTTTCTGACCAACAAAAAAAAAATACCACATACAAAGAGCAAAAACAAAACAAAATTCAAATACTCAAATGAATAAAGAATCAGTGCTTCACACTGGCTCATTCCATGGTAAGGGGAAAATAAGCCCAGATTCCACACTTCTAAACAGAAGTCCTTGTTCAGTCAGTGAATAAAGGCTTTTTCAGTACTTTAAAGTATATCAGATTAAAAAACAAATATTAGAAATATGACTAAGTCATATTTCTTAAAATAATGAATAGTTTGAGGAACAGGGAAACAAAATGTATTTTTCTCTCAGTACCTGTGAGCTGCAAGGACTCTTGAACAGAGAATGGAAACTATCAATGACTCTTCTGGGTTTTCAGCTTTATGATCTTGATTCAAATTCTTGCTTCATCTTATAAAAGAGCACAGGCGTTTGGTGGGATTTTGATTTAAAATGGCAAATGAGTGTGTGAGCCTGCCAAATCACACAGGGAAGCTTTGGGCAACAAAATGGAAGAGAATGCCACTAGAGTAGTGAGACAGAAAATGAACGTGGAGGTTCAAGATCAAAGGTGGCCCCGCAGGGGAGCTGCTCATAGAACACACACAGAATGCATTGAAATTAATAGCTCTTGACTGACCAGAATGCCTCGAACCTTCTTGAAAAATGTCTTGCTTTTATTTCTAACGACTGTGTCTGTACCTCACCTTTTTTTTTTTTAAGTTTTCTGTCTTTTTTAAAATTAATTAATTAATTAATTAGGCTGTGTTGGGTCTTCGTTTCTGCGCGAGGGCTTTCTCTAGTTGCGGCAAGCGGGGGCCACTATTCATCGCTGTGCGCCGGCCTCTCACTGTCGCGGCCTCTCTTGTTGCCGAGCACAGGCTCCAGACGCGCAGGCTCAGTAGTTGTGGCTCACGGGCCTAGCTGCTCCGTGGCATGTGGGATCTTCCCAGACCAGGGCAGGGCTCGAACCCGTGTCCCCTGCATTAGCAGGCAGATTCTCAACCACTGCGCCACCAGGGAAGCCCTGTACCTCACCTTTTAAAATCCTTCCCCATGGTCATGCATTAATGATACTGATATCCTCAGAGTCCCGAGAAAGCTTTCTTCAGCCAAAGAACAGCATCCTCGCTCAGCCGTCCCGCAGTGGTTATCATTATTATGACTTGCCATTAAATTGCCCTTCCCCATTTTCTCCCATTCCCCTTCAGAATTTTTGTCAATAAACAATTATAGAGAACATGTTATTTAGCGTGTTTTTTTCCTATGTTACTTTGGTATTGACTGTATGGGACATCAATGTACTCAGCTGATCTCTGCATATTGGACATTATTACCACTCACATGACTAATCACCCTTTCTGAGTTTAAATTTATCTTTCCTGCAGATAAGGAAAAAGGCTGATAGTTTTCAATATAAGGAAAAAGTCCTCAAGTGATACAGTTCCATACCAGAGCCATCTAATCCTTGATTAATATATATACGTGCATATATATACATGCACAAACATACATAATATATATACATAAATTATATATATATATGCAAAAATAACACAGCATAGGCTGTATCTGAAAAAACATTATTTTGTATCAAAAAAGTCAACTTTTAAACCCTCTCATTTTCTATATATATGGTTACTCCAACATATGATTGCTTCATCATCTACAAGTCATATCTGGATGAAGCTACAGCACATGCAAAGCTACTGTCATTTTTATAACCTTTCTCTGTACTTGCCCCACGCTTTATGAAGAAGCCCAATTGCTCCAGAGATCTTCCATCTGCGCCATGATTTGCTGGTGGGAGAACAGGATCAATAAAAGTTGGACACACCTTGGCTGACTTAACAAAACACCCAAAGGAAGGAACACAAAACAAGGAGACATAATTCAGGAGAAAATGACTCTTCACATCTTTCCTCCCTTTCCTCCCTTGTTTTCCTCAAATCACCTTTCCTCCTAACCTCAAGACTAGTGTTTACAACTAAAAAGTTAATGGGAAAAGGGACCTAAAAGAACTTTTCTAGGCCAATAAACGTGTGTTATTGCCTCAGCTGGACAAGATGTAGAGAACTCACAGTCCTTGGGGAGCACATATTTGTTTCTATGCCCCACGGTCATGACTATGTGAAGGTTTAAGGGGAGCAGGACACAGTACGGGAAATGGGGATAATGATAATCCTTATGATTCCCTAAACGATACTGATGGGCTATGGGAAATGACTTCAGATAATTTTGCAGGATAGCTGAACACACTCTACACACATACACACACATTATTAAAATACAACATTGCACTAAATAAATGTGTATGTTTCTCATGTCAAGCCACAGCAAGGCTTAACTGATGTAATTAGATTCACATATTCAGTGGCCGGTTACTACATATTTGTTTGTAAAATGTGGCATTGTTTGGACAGATGGTCTTATCATGAAAATAACTGTAGTAACTATCTTAGCATAGATGTCAATTCCCTGTCTTAGTTGGTTGAGGCAAACTCACTCAATAAACAGTCAAAATCAGCCCAGCAATCTTTCTCCTACTTAAAAAAATATAAAATTTATTCATCGCTGCATTAGGTTGAACAACTAGTATTAAACCAAATACAAAAAGACATTCCTTCTTGTGTGAATGCATATTAAATATAATCCTCAGAATATTTACCTAAAATCCTATGTAGGAAAAATAATTGAGGATTTTATATATATTCTGAATACAGCCAAATGAAAAGTCAGTGAATTTCTTGCTTACAGATCAATACAGAAAGCAGATTCCGTTTATTTATTTATTTATTTATATTAATTCTTTTTGGTCAGCAAACAGATTTGGTGCCTCACATATCCTAAAAATTGGTGTTTTTCTTTAAGGCAGGATATAAACATGACTAAAATTAGGTTTTTGCCCTGGAAGCTCTGGTAATTATCAGGAAACATGCAGATAAACTCATTCACAATACAATGTGAAAAATACAAAAATGACTAAATAGTGAGGAACAACCTTAACAAGGAAACCTCTCCTTTATTTCATGTTAATACTATTTTGTTACAAATATATATATTTGTATACATATTTTATTACAAATATATATGTACAAAATTTGCATATATTTTGTTACAAACATATATATACTATATATATGATATATGCATATATTCTAAATCATTATAATAAAATAAACACTGATTTACCCACCTTTCTAATATAAAACATAGATTACCAATACTATTGCATGACCTGTATTTTCCTCCCATATCACATCTTTCTGTCTACACACCTGCCAGAAGAAAACATTTCCTTAAAATTTTGGGTTGATTGCAGGCCTGTGTTATTTCTTGTATAGTTTTATCAAATAGGTACATATCCATAAATAACACATTTAAGTTTTGTTTGCTTTGAACTTTATAAAAAGTGTATCTTACAGTATGTAGTCTTCTAGAGTTTTCTTTTTTTTGAGCTTGTATTTCTAAGATTTCCAGATATAATTGCATTTAGCAGTTCATTCCTTTCAACTGTAGTACAGTATCCTGATGTAGGAATATATCACTAGCTCCAACTGATGGTCATTTATTTTATTTTATTATTTTTTAAATATCTTTATTGAAGTATAATTTCTTTACAATGGTGTGTTAGTTTCTGCTTTATAACAAAGTGAATCAGCTATACATATACATATATCCCCATATCTCTTCCCTCTTGCATCTCCCTCCCTCCCACCCTCCCTATCCCACCCCTCTAGGTGGTCACAAAGCACCGAGCGCATCTCCCTGTGCTATGCGGCTGCTTCCCACCTGATGGTCATTTAGATTGCTACCTCCATCTTTTTTTCTTTTGTCATCATGAACATGCTATTATCCATTTTCTTTTAGAGTTATCTTGGTGCACCTGTGCCAGACTTTTGGTAGGGTCTCTCCCTAGAGGATTCTCTGGATTGTAGGGAATTTAATGTTCAATTTCACAAAACATTGTGAAATTGTTTTCCAAATGGCAGTACCCATCTCCTCTCCCAACTGGAAGACTACGAGCAATCTTGTTAATGCACACCATCCTCAACCCTTGGGATTGGCCAATTTAAAATTTTCACCCATCTATTGAGTAGACACCATTTTGTGTGATATTTGCATTTCCCTGATTAATGATGAGGGTTAGCATAGCTGTGTATATTAATCTGACCAGGGATAAAGGAAGGAGGAAAACTGTATGTTATTGTGGGGAGGCAAGGAGGAGAATATTGTCTTTGGCAAACTGGGATAACTTGTCATTGCCTTGCACCATGATCGGATCATAACAATTTTTTTCTAAATGTACAATTTAGGTCATCCTCTAAGGAAGCTTACAATTTCACTAAGAAAATGACTCTTGCATGAAAAAAGTTCAGAACGAAACACAGTATTATTGTCCCCAGCACCACTGGGTGCTCCAGAAATCTTTCATGAATGAACAATTGCACAAGATGTCCTAAAATGAACAACTCAAAAAGGATATCTTCCAACCACCTCATGCCCCAAAATGGAAATAAGCTTTTCTACCCCAAACCTATTCTTCCTCTAGTCTCTGCCTTCTCTGCAGTGACATCTGTGCCCACCCCCATTTTCAGAATGGAACACTAAGTCATCCCTGACTCTTTTATACCTTTCATGCCTTCATTCATTGAAGACAGAATCCTGCCAGTTTTACCTACTGAATGTGTCTACAGCTCAGTGATTTTCAAAGCATGGTCCACAGATCACTGGGTTATCCTAAGACCCTTTTCAGAGCATCCCTGGGGTCAAAAGGATTTTATAATGATCCTAAGAGGTTATTCCTTTTCTCACTATGTTGACATTCACACTTTATACAAAAGCAATGGTGGATATAACTGCTGGTAAATTCACATGGATCAAGATGACGGTACCACACTTTTAGGGTACCAGAAGTCATTGGATTCTTCATTCTCACACACTGTTGGAAAATATGTCCTTCTTGAAGCAGTAACAATTATCAATTTTCTTAAATCTTGATTCTTAAGAGCACGTTTTAAAAAATATTTTGTGTGGCAAAACAGGAGTTATGCAGAAGTATTACTCCTGCAGGATACTGAAGCATAATGGGATTGTCTGAATTTTGAACTAAAGTTGTTCTTCCCATGTAAAACCTTTTTTTATTGAAAAAATGCCTGACAGGGAAATCAGGGTTATTCAGACTTGGGGACATGGCAGACATTTTCTTGAAAATGAATGAAGAGAGTCTGTCACTTCGAGGTAAATAACTGACAGTATTTGTTTCCAGAGATAAAATACAAGGTTTTAAGCAAAAATTATTTTGGAAAACTTGTATCCATCACCATGAGCTTGACAGCTTCTCAACGCTTACAGACTTTTCTGATGAGATCAGTGGTAGTAATAATATTAATGAATGGGCCCACATAGGAAATCAGTTCATGCTAAGACCACATAATATGTCCTGGGAACTACAACTAAAGATGACACTTTAATGTGAAAAGTTCTTCTCTACTGTGGCTATTGATTCATTATCGAGCACCTACTCTGGGCTAGGTTCTGGAATAAAGTAGTAATAACAAAAAGACAAAAATTCCAGACACTGTCCTAGAAGTTTTGCATATATTAATTAATTTAATGCTTAAAATAATGTTATGAGAAAAGCAGTATTAATAATCTCATTTTGCAATTGGGGAAAATGAGCCATAGGGAAGTTGAGTATCTTGATTATGTCGCAAGCTTGCAAGTAATGGAAACAAGAGCTTATTAAGTCTATTCATCATAGTACTATTATGCAGGACAATATGATAGAGTTTAATCTCATCACAAACACTTTAAATTACCCTCTGACTCTAGAATAGTAATAGCATCAAACATTCAGAGCATCCTTACTAAGTTCCAGATACCCTTCAAAGAGCTTCATGGAAGTTAATCCCAGGAGGTAAGTACAGATCATGTGCCCATTTTGCAGATGAGGAAACTGAGGTTCAACACTTTACATAATTTGCCAGTGTTAAATATCTAAGAAGACAAGAGTCAAACTCAGTCCTTCTGCTCCTTGAGATCCTTTTCTTAGCCATTAGGCTATACTTGTAAAGTACAACTGTGCTTGAGTTCACATTCTCAAAGGTAACAAATAAACCAATTACCAGTAATTAAGATTTAGAAGCTTGATGTGAAAATAGAAAGGAATCTACTTGGCAGGCAAGCAAAATCTTTTGTGATTCATTCATCCAACCCTCATTTATACTTAGGGATTTGATGGTTATCTTAAAAGTTGCTGATTTGAGAGCCCAAAAATCTATCTAGACTTTTCGTTCCTTTCTTTAGTCAAGCTCTTTTGTTCTAGAATTTCAGCATCCTTAGAATTACTACAGAGAGTTGTGCACAAAAAATCATATAGAAGTGTCTTGGAGATGTTTGGGAGCATTTTCAAGGGCAATTTTGACTCTGTGGCATTTTCTCCCCTATGGACTGTCTTTAAAACCATCCTTCACTATAACTAAACCAGGGCAACATTTTTCTTACAATAATCTAGAGAGAACACAGAAAACCCCTCTAATATGTATTGATAAATAACATTCCTAAAGCCATCTGGAGTGGGAGCAGGGAGGGGTAGTAGGATTAACCTAGGAGTCAAAATGAGTTAATACATACATTTCATCAGTCTTAATGCTGTTTTCATGAGAATACCACCATGCTAACTTCTCAGTGCTTCAATTTACACAACTGCAAAATGGGGATAAAAACAGCACTTACGTCATGGCAAAGTGATGAAGAGGCAATGAGGTTAATTTGCCAAATGCTTAGGATATTGTCTGGCATATGGTGAACAACTACGCTTTGTTAATTAAAATAAAATGAAAATGAAAATGTGTTATTGGGCTTCCCTGGTGGCGCAGTGGTTGAGAATCTGCCTGCTAATGCAGGGGACACGGGTTCGAGCCCCGGTCTGGGAAGATGCCACATGCCGCGGAGCAACTGGGCCCGTAAGCCACAACTACTGAGCCTGCGCGTCTGGAGTCTGTGCTCCACAACGAGAGGCCGCGATAGTGAGTGGCCCGCGCACCGCGATGAAGAGTGGCCCCCGCTTGCCGCAACTAGAGGAAGCCCTCGCACAGAAACGAAGACCCAACACAGACAAAAATAAAATAAATAAATAAATTAAAATTTTTAAAAAATGTGTTATTGAGTTACGTAATGAAGCACACAAAAATGGACGTACATTTCCAGTATCAAAGAGTAAATCAGAGAGAGGTTGTGAATCATTCTCCTGGTCTGTGGGGCCCATAAAGCATGTTATTCCTAAGGAAGTGGTTGACGCCTACAGGTCAACAACTAGATGCTCCCGGGCCTCTCTGAGTAGCTTCACACTGGGGACAATAGAACCAGTGGGCAAAGTGTTTCTTGAACCCTGAGTCTGGTGTCAGATCACACTGTTTCTGTTTTGTTTTTCTTCCTGTGGGCAGGACAAAGGCACACAGGTGGGCAAACGGCAGCTGGGTCTGAGAGGTGGTAAGATGGCCTGTGTGGTGCCAGTCCAAAGACCGAGGTAATGACACCACAGAGGCAGCAGCCCCTGGGAAGGAGCCAAATTTATTTCACCTGGGCCTGGAATGCACTTTGTTATTCTTCCTTCTCCTCGGATAATGCTAAACATAAATGTTGCATTTTCAAGATTAATTTTTAAACCCATTAAAAAGTATTGCAACATAGAAGCTTCTATTCAATTTTCAGTTTGGCTGGGAATTCTTTTCTTTTTTCAAAACACTGTTACTGAGGGTCCACTCCAGGCCAAGTCATCATCATGATGGCTTTCTGAATAAACTGATGAAAACAATCCCAAAGCACTTTATAGTCTGTATAACCTCATCCATAGCTGTAGTCTAATTTCTATTCTTCTAGACTGGGATACAGTGTTGTACTATAAAATGTAAGACAGGTAACTGCCTTAGTTAAAACGTCTCCAAGTCAGTGGCATAGTCTAGATTCTGGGATCTATGCGAGGTTAGGTGCAAGATGTTGGGAACTGGGGGTGGGGAGTGAGGCGTTTCTTGTGCACAAAAGAAGATCAAAGCAACACAACTGATTTATGGACATTGTAACAGGTGCTGTAGGTGCCCTGCCCACATCCCCTTGGCATTGACCACCCCTCTGCAGGCCCAACCCTATGACTCCAAGTGAAAAAATCACTTCCATCTCTTGGATTAAGGGTTTTCTCTGGCTGCCTTAGCCTGCCAGGCTTATGGCCAGAAGTGCTGGGGGTTCATGCCCTTTTCCCCAAGGCACAGCCCTCCACCCATGACTGATGGGAGGGTTGAATAAATATCCCAGTTTACTTGTCCCTTCGTTGGACTTACTCTGAAGTGGAAGGTCTACACTGTGTCCCAGGGAAGCCCAGAGACGGAGCTCCCACAGCGGTAACTAGTTTGACAACGCACCCACCGTGAGTGTTACGGACTCTTCTTTCCCTGTCTCTCCTCCCATTACTTACAGGGGTTTTCCTGGCACTGCCTTCCAAAAAAACCACTTGCATAGAAATCCTTGTCTCAGAATCTCCTCCTGGGGGAACTCAAACCAAGACAGGGTAATCCACAGTGGTCTGTTGAGTTTTGGAGTCAATTTTCTTCCTTTATGTCTGGACCTCAACAGTAAAATCAATTTCTATTTAACTACCAAATAAAAGCCAGGTCTCAATTTTTCATAACTGTGATACAGCTGCCTTCTAACAGCTTTCAGGAAGCCTACTGCACCATTTTAGGTACACAGGAAAAGTTAATTAGACCCAAGGAAGCCAAGAAATCAATTAGAGTGAATCAGGTTATAAATCTTCTGTTGCCTGCTGTTTAACATTACATGTTGAAATATCACAAAAGACAAATCAAATGATCTTTGAGAACTTATTTACAACTGTTGTCATTCACCTCTATTAGGCACTGGCACTCACTCATTAGCTACTTTCAAGCAGTTGGGAAATACTGTCAGAACCCAGCACCTAATGGGTCCAAGTGATGGGAGGCTGGAAGAGAAAAATGGTAGAAAAGTCTCTCTTTGAGTCACACAAGCTCAGTGACTCTGAGTTTCCTGGGATAGTATCAAGGCTTTGTTCACCTTGAGATCACTGGCTTCACTTATTGGCCTGATCAACCCCACTCATAACTTCATCTTTCAGCAGAGACCTTCCTTTATAGCACTTAAGATGATATATTTGGGAGTCAGGCTGCCTGGGTTCAAACCCTGGCTCCACCTCTAACCAGCTGTGTAATTTTGAGCAAATTACTTACCCTCTCTGTGCCTCACTTTTCTCATCTGCAAAATGGAAATAATAATAGAATCTACATCATAGAGCTGTTATGAGGATTAATGAGCTAAGCTACATCCAGCAGCATCGGCACTGGAGAGCTGGATAGAAGTTCCTCAGGTCCCATACCAGAACCCCTGGACCAGAGTGTGCATTTTAACAAGATCCTCGGCAGGGTGGGGTGTGCACATTAAAGCCTGAGAAGCACCGACTAACACGTGTCCAGTGCTTGAAGCAGAGCTCAACAGGATGAACGTGCCCAATCAATTTTCGCTATTATTATCTCAGCTGATGAGACACTTCCCCAGGAAAGTCTTTAGTGATCTCCAAGAGTCGTGTAAGTGCTTCTATAAGACCATTCTTTTGTGGCACAAGCCACAGTCATCCTTTTACATATTTTTCATAGCTACTTGATTCACGTCTTTCTCATGGACTTATTACATGATATCACAGATCTGATTTCCTAAAAGGAAATCCTTGAGGGAAAGGTACATACACACGTGATTTGTGACTTAAGGAGAAACAGATAGTGGAGGCAGGAAAACACAGGGTAGAGGAGAGAAAGAAGCTGAGCAAGTTATGATTTCAGGCAATGCCCTGGCCTTAACCTGATCCTACAGGGAACTCCAGAGGATAGATTAAATCAGTGTTTCCAGCCTTGAGGCAAGGGAGCTGGACATTCATCCTCATACCCCAGTCAATCACTGGCCAAGACTTCCCCAGGAGGAAACTCCCAGGCACTCCTGGCACCTTGGAAGAGGAGCCAAGGGCTATCTTCTGAAAAAGGGAGCAGGTGTTAGGAGTGAAGCATGTGACAGGTGGGGGATGGGAACCCAGGACCAAGAAGCAGGGATCTGCGGCGATCGGGGCAGGGAACTGACATTGTCCACTACAGCTGGGCACTACCCAGATGTCTGATGGTCCCAAATGGGCCCCTTTGCCATCCTACCTCACGCACTCATTTCTGTATTCAAAAAATTATGTCCTGATTATCTACTAAGTGCCAGGCACTGCTTTAGAAGCTGGTGATAGAGTATTGATGAAATATGCTATGGGGTTTATGAAATCTAGTGGAGAAGAGAGAGACAATAAGCAGTAAACACATAGATATACAAGATACCTCCAGCCACTGATACGTGCTAAGACTATATTCACAGAGTAATATAGTGACTGCCGGGGCGGGGAGAGGAAGGTGAAGTCGGAAACTATAGCTGGTGCTTCAGTGCCCCACTTAGGTCCCCTGTGCTGGGCGGGAGCCCCAACTCCGCAGATGTCACAGGTGCTCGCTAACAGCTCCCACCCACATTCTTCTCAGAGGGAATTATCCTTTTCTGAAGAGCACCACCTTGGCTGGAGGTGGCTGGAACCCACCCCTGGGTTGGGGAAGCTGCTGGTAGCCAAGGATGGGCTGGGGTCCACGTGGGGCAATTCCTACTCCAGAGCTTCCTGAGGGACAGGCTGAGGCGAGACCCCTCCCTCGCCTTCTTTACTTCCTTCCAGCTCTACCCTATTCGGATTCCCTCACTCTCTTTCTCCTGAGAGGATTCACTCAATATATTACTTGCAGGAGAATCCCACTCTCTGGCTCTGCTTCTAGGGGTCCCAACAGAAGATAGTAACTTCTCTTCTCTCCAGAATTCTCATTCCCTGCAGTGTCCCACGGCCAGAGTCCCAATCTATATGAGTAGCCACTTCTCTCTCACTTCCTTGTAGCCTCCAGGCCCCTCCAGGAGAGGAATCAGAGTAGCAAAAGGCGCCATTTCCATTTGCACTGGCCTCTTGATGGGAATGCAAGAGTAGGGAAGGGCAGACCTATAAAACAGACTTCAAGATCTGCCAAGAATTCTCAACATACCAGTTGCGAGGGTCCCCTGCTGTCCAGCTTCCTGGCAACTAGCCTGAGTCATGGAGAGACACATAATTGACAGTTACATCACGAATAGAGAAATCCTCTAGTTTATAGTGTACTTAATATGTACAGTTGCCAACTTCACATATCAAAACAGCCAATCCAGGACATACCCTTGGTCCTCTTCCTGATGAAAACATCTAAACTCTTTCATAAGAGTGACATCAGTAAAAGCTACCTAACCCCCAATGCTTAAGCTTCACTGGTCATAAACAAATTTTTAACTGTCCAATGTACTTAAGGTTTCTGAGGCAGTAATGAGACAAAACTCATGGTCACATGTAAATGTCATAAATTCTTTGAGCAATTACTAGACTGTGTAGGTAACGCTGATGAACAAGCCAAGAGGGTCCATGCTGATGCTCTGTACATCCATCAGGCGGATGCTATGATTCTGTTGGCTTAATTATTACACCTTGTAGAGATGAATGCAGGGAACATGCTTGCCTTGTCGGCAGCTTCCCAGGGGACCAGTGCTGAGTAATTGCTTTCCATCCCTGTAGGAATCATCGACATGGAACCACAGGCACCATCTGGCTCTTTGTCCCTCCCCCACATGCCCAGCAAGTCTCCTGGGGTCAGAATGAAGTATTTTGGGTGGCACTACTCATCAATAAGCTGGTGGCATCCTGTATCCTTCTTTATTCTAATCACAAATTTTGTATTATTAAACATCCCTGACACCTGCAACACTATGCTAAATCTATATATACAAATATACAAATTTATGTTCATATTATATCAAATAATATATCATAAATGTATTATATGCCAGTATTATATAACATTATACAAATATATGTATACATAAATATAAGCATATATACATATACTATATATATACACATATAAAATATTGAAGTGTGATCCTTTTGGGTACAGGATAAAGAAAGTCACATATGAACAGGTAAGAAATAGTTAAAAAACAACATTGTAAAAATTGGCTGGTGATTTCTGAAGTACATACATTCATTTGCATCTCACTTATCACAAAAATTCAAAATAAATTCCTGTTGGATTTTTAAAAAGGTAAATATTAAAATAAAAGATGATAAATATGGATCTGGGTATATATCAGCCTTATTGATCACTTGAATATTTTTTCACACATAAAACAAATGGAAGAATTAAAAACAAAACCACTGATAATTTCAACAGTAAATTATCAACTTCTTTAGGCTAAAACCATCATATATCTTACAAAGAAAAGAGAAAACTAGGAAGGCATTTTATTAGAAATAAAATAGATAAAAAGATAATGGTCTTATTATGAAGAGATCCTCTCCTTAATATAAAGAGCTCTGATCAGTGGATCTCTGGAGTTTCACTGAAGGAAGTCTCTTACAAATATTCAAGATCTCTAACATATAATAGGCACTATATAACTATTTGTTCAGTAATTAACAATTAATTAACAAACAGGGAAATGGATAAGGAGCATACACATATAATGCACATGGAAGGAAATGCACAGGATTCATACATGAGACGCTGTGGGTGCTCCTCCTGATACCCACCTTCCAGCTCCTGAGTGTTGGCTGCTAACAGCTCATAGTTACCCTTTCTGAAAATTGCCTTCATCCAAATGGGAGCTGCCTCACCTGGAGCCTACAGATCTATCCTGGGGTCAACCTTGGCCAATCACTGACTCTTATGGGTGGAACTGGGCCAGGTAACAAGAGTAAGTAGAAAAATTATGTATGATAATTTCATGGACTAGAAGGAAATCATCTAAATAATTTTTGTCAGAATATCAAATAATATGGAGATATGATCATTATATACTATGCAGGTCATAAAAGTCTTTATAGGCTAAGTTAATGGCATTGACATAAACTTGGCACTTAGATGGCAGCCTAAGAAAACACGCTTTACTATCTTATGCTATGCCTCTCAGATCCATTCTAAAATCACCAGTGGACTATAATATGCAGGAAATAATAGATTAGCCCTAAAACAACACCAACAATATTCAACATCAAACTTCTGCTACACATTCTGCTACACAGAAGGGAAATTGAAGGAAAACGCCAAGGGCTACCTTGCATGCTTCCATCTTCAGAAATAAACACAACATGATTGAAAGTAATCCTTGCAGAATCTTAGGAAACCACCCCCCACAAATGGTGGGTACAAGTGAGGAGGTTGAAAGTAGCTGGCCCAGTGGAGACGCCCTGGCCTTATGAACCAGCTAACCAAGAAAAGTTTTGATCATCTTCCTGACCCAGAGTATATTTCGATGATGCAGCAGGTAGAAGAAGGTCATGTCTGGTCACACTGTATACCTGATAAGGAGGCCAGGCCAGGAAGAAAGTTAAATAGAGAAAACCACCATGTCTTTCAAGTAGCTAGGTCACTGAACTAGCAATATAAATATATTAATATAACACCCAGAAAAGGATTCCGTTAAAATGTTTCTTTTACTATAGATACATGAAAGGATCCAAGAATCCAACCATCATTATTTCATGGTTATGGGCAAATGTCAGGTCTACATCTAGATGACTCTTTGTTCAAAGATGAATAAACATTAAAAAGAATAAAAAAGTTTTAAAAGCTTGAGCCCTAAAGATACTGCACTACATATAAATAAAACAAAGAGGAGGAACATATATTTGGAGAAATATTAATAGAGCAAAACAAGTGAGGAATCTGTTTTATAGGATCAATAAAATTCCTTGAAATAAGAAGCATATAAACAATGAGAGGATAGGGCCAGAGGATGAGATAAAACAGGAGCTAAGACACAGGCAGAAACAAAACAAGAGCTGAGGGCTTCCCTGGTGGCGCAGTGGTTGAGAATCTGCCTGCCAATGCAGGGGACACGGGTTCAAGCCCTGGTCTGGGAAGATCCCACATGCCGCGGAGCAACTAGGCCTGTGAGCCACAACTACTGAGCCTGCGCATCTGGAGCTTGTGCTCCGCAACAAGAGAGGCCGCGATGGTGAGAGGCCCGCTCACAGCGATTAACAGTGGCCCCCGCTTGCCGCAACTAGAGAAAGCCCTCACACAGAAACAAAGACCCAAAACAGCCAAGAGTAAATAAATAAATAAAAACATGTCAACTCATTAAAAAACAAAAATAAGAGCTGAATAGCCAAAGAAGACAACATCAAGAAAGGAAAATACCATAACAAAATTAAAGTCTTTATTAGAAATAGGGCACATAATTGTCAGAGCAGAAAAATCGAGTCACTGGTGCAGAAACAAACCTTTTAAACTCTTACAGTATGGGAAGGGAAAAAAAAGATAAAAACAATGAGGAATACATATGAAAAATACACCCAAATAGTGCAAACTGATACTCCAGAGGCTAAGGCCAGAAAGACCAAGCAGAAGTAAGAATTAAGGACAAGGCAGGGGGGTCTGGTCAAGATGGCGGAAGAGTAAGACGCGGAGATCACCTTCCTTCCCACAGATACATGAGAAATACATCTACACGTGGAACTGCTCCTACAGAACACCCACTGAACGCTGGCAGAAGACGTCAGACCTCCCAAAAGGCAAGAAAATCCCCACGTACTTGGGTAGGGCAAAAGAAAACAGAAATAACAGAGACAAAAGAATAGGGACGGGACCTGCACCAGTGGGAGGGAGCTGTGAAGGAGGAAAGGTTTCCACACACTAGGAAGCCCCTTCGCGGGCAGAGACTGCGGGTGGCAGAGGGGGAAGCTTCAGAGCCACGGAGGAGAGCGCAGCCACAGGGGTGCGGAGGGCAAAGCGGAGAGATTCCCGCACAGAGGAGCGGTGCCGACCAGCACTCACCAGCCCGAGAGGCTTGTCTGCTCAGCCGCCGGGGCGGGCGGGGGCTGGGAGCTGAGGCTCGGGCTTCGGTGCTAGCCGGGAGGGAGTCCAGGAAAAAGACTGCAGCTGCCGAAGAGGCAAGAGACTTTTTCTTGCCTCCTTGTTTCGCGGCAAGCAAGGAGAGGGGATTCAGAGCGCCGCTTAAACGAACTCCAGAGATGGGCGCGAGCCGCGGCTATCAGCGCGGACCCCAGAGGCGGGCATGAGACGCTAAGGCTGCCGCTGCCGCCACCAAAAAGCCTGTGTGCGAGCACAGGTCACTCTCCACACTGCCCCTCCCGGGAGCCAGTGCAGCCCGCCACGGCCAGGCTCCCGTGATCCGGGGACAACTTCCCCGGGAGAATGCACGGCGCGCCTCAGGCTGCTGCAACATCACGCCGGCTTCTGCCGCCGCAGGCTCGCCCCGCCTCCTCCGTACCGCGCCATCCCACCGGCCTGACTGAGCCAGAGCCCCCGAATCAGCTGCTCCTTTAACCCCGTTCTGTCTGGGCGGGGAACAGACGCCCTCAGGCGACCTACATGCAGAGGCGGGTCCAAATCCAAAGCTGAACCCCGGGAGCTGTATGAACAAAGATGAGAAAGGGAAATCTCTCCCAGCAGCCTCAGAAGCAGCGGATTAAAGCTCCACAAACAACGTGATGTGCCTGCATCTGTTGAATACCTGAATAGACAACGAATCATCCCAAATTTAGGAGGTGGACTGTGGGAGCAGGATATATTAATTTTTCCGCTTTTCTTTTTTTTGTGAGTGTATATGTGTATGCTTCTGGGTGAGATTTTGTCTGTATAGCTTTGCTCTCACCTTAGTCCTAGGGTTAGGTCCGTCCAATTTTTTTTTTTTTTTTTTTTTTACTTAAAAAAATTTTTTTTCCCTAATAAATGTTTTCTTAATAATTTTTCCTTATTTTCTATTATTAAAAAATTTTTTAAAAAATTTTTAATAAGTTTTTTCATAGTTATTTTAAAAAATTAAAAATTTTTTTCTTAATAAATTTTTTTAATAATTTTTTTCTTTTTTTTATTATAAAAAATTAATAAATCTATTTTTAAAAATTAAAAATTTTTTTCTTAATAAATTATTCTTAATAATTTTTTTTCTTATTTTTTATTATAATAGCTTTATTTTATTTTATTTTATCCTCTTTCTTTCTTTCTATTTTTTTCTCCCTTTTATTCTGAGCCGTGTGGATGAAAGGCTCTTGGTGCTCCAGCCAGGCATCAGGGCTGTGCCTCTGAGGTGGGAGAGCCAACTTCAGGACACTGGTCCACAAGAGACCTCCCAGCTCCACGTAATACCAAACGGCAAAAATCTCTCAGAGATCTCCATCTCAACATCAAGACCCAGCTTCACTCAATGACCAGCAAGCTACAGTGCTGGACACCCTATGCCAAACAACTAGCAAGACAGGAACACAGCCCCATCCATTAATAGAGAGGCTGCCTAAAATCATAATAAGGCCACAGACACCCCAAAACACACCACCAGACGTGGACGTGCCCACCAGAAAGACAAGATCCAACCTCATCCACCAGAACACAGGCACTAGTCCCCTCCACCAGGAAGCCTACACAACCCACGGAACCAACCTTAGCCAATGGGGACAGATACCAAAACAACGGGAACTACGAACCTGCAGTCTGTGAAAAGGAGACCCCAAACACAGTAAGATAAGCAAAATGAGAAGACAAAAAAACACACAGCAGGTGAAGGAGCAGGGTCAAAACACACCAGACCTAACAAATGAAGAGGAAATAGGCAGTCTACCTGAAAAAGAATTCAGAATAATGATAGTAAAGATGATCCAAAATCTTGGAAAGAGAATAGACAAAATGCAAGAAACATTTAACAAGGACGTAGAAGAACTAAAGAGGAACCAAGCAACGATGAAAAACACAAAAAATGAAATTAAAAATACTCTAGAAGGGATCAATAGCAGAATAACTGAGGCAGAAGAACGGATAAGTGCCCTGGAAGATAAAATAGTGGAAATAACTACTGCAGAGCAGAATAAAGAAAAAAGAATGAGAAGAACTGAGGACAGTCTCAGAGACCTCTGGGACAACATTAAACGCACCAACATTCGAATCCTAGGGGTCCCATAAGAAGAAGAGAAAAAGAAAGGGACTGAGAAAATATTTGAAGAGATTATAGTTGAAAACTTCCCTAATATGGGAAAGGAAATAGTCAATCAAGTCCTGGAAGCACAGACAGTCCCATACAGGATAAATCCAAGGAGAAACACACCAAGACACATATTAATCAAACTATCAAAAATTAAATATAAAGAAAACATATTAAAAGTAGCAAGGGAAAAACAACAAATAACACACAAGGGCATCCCCATAAGGTTAACAGCTGATCTTTCAGCAGAAACTCTGCAAGCCAGAAGGGAGTGGCAGGATATACTTAAAGTGATGAAGGAGAAAAACCTACAACCAAGGTTACTCTACCCAGCAAGGATCTCATTCAGATTTGATGGAGAAATTAAAACCTTTACAGACAAGCAAAAGCTGAGAGTTCACCACCACCAAATCAGCTCTACAACAAATGCTAAAGGAACTGCTCTAGGCAAGAAACACAAGAGAAGGAAAACACCTACAATAACAAACCGAAACCATTTAAGAAAATGGGAATAGGAAAATACATATTGATAATTACCTTAAATGTAAATGGATTAAATGCTCCCACCAAAAGACACAGACTGGCTGAATGGATACAAAAACAAGACCCATATATATGCTGTCTACAAGAGACCCACTTCAGACCTAGAGACACATACAGACTGAAAGTGAGGGGATGGAAAAAGATATTCCATGCAAATGGAAATCAAAAGAAAGCTGGAGTAGCAATTCTCATATCAGACAAAATAGACTTTAAAATAAAGACTATTACAAGAGACAAAGAAGGACACTATATAATGATCAAGGGATCGATCCAAGAGGAAGGTATAACAATTATAAATATTTATGCACCCAACATAGGAGCACCTCAATACATAAGGCAAGTACTAACAGCCATAAAAGGGGAAATCGACAGCAACACAATCATAGTAGGGGACTTTAACACCCCACTTTCACCAATGGACAGATCATCCAAAATGAAAATAAATAAGGAAACACAAGCTTTAAATGATACATTAAACAAGATGGACTTAATTGATATTTATAGGACATTCCACCCAAAAACAACAGAATACACATTTTTCTCAAGTGCTCATGGAACATTCTCCAGGATAGATCATATCTTGGGTCACAAATCAAGCCTTGGTAAATTTAAAAAAATTGAAATCGTATCAAGTATCTTTTCCGACCACAACGCTATGAGACTAGATATCAATTACAGGAAAAGGTCTGTAAAAAATACAAACACATGGAGGCTACACAATACACTACTTAATAACGAAGTGATCACTGAAGAAATCAAAGGGGAAATCAAAAAATACCTAGAAACAAATGACAATGGAGACACGACGACCCAAAACCTATGGGATGCAGCAAAAGCAGTTCTAAGAGGGAAGTTTATAGCAATACAAGCCTACCTCAAGAAACAGGAAACATCTCGAATAAACAACCTAACCTTGCACCTAAAGCAATTAGAGAAAGAAGAACAAAAAAACCCCAAAGCTAGCAGAAGGAAAGAAATCATAAAGATCAGATCAGAAATAAATGAAAAAGAAATGAAGGAAACAATAGCAAAAATCAATGAAACTAAAAGCTGGTTCTTTGAGAAGATAAACAAAATTGATAAACCATTAGCCAGACTCATCAAGAGAAAAAGGGAGAAGACTCAAATCAATAGAATTAGAAATGAAAAAGGAGAAGTAACCACTGACACTGCAGGAATACAAACGATCATGAGAGATGACTACAAGCAACTCTATGCCAATAAAATGGACAACCTGGAAGAAATGGACAGATTCTTAGAAATGCACAACATACCGAGACTGAACCAGGAAGAAACAGAAAATATGAACAGACCAATCACAAGCACTGAAATTGAAACTGTGATTAAAAATCATCCAACAAACAAAAGCCCAGGACCAGATGGCTTCACAGGCGAATTCTATCAAATATTTAGAGAAGAGCTAACACCTATCCTTCTCAAACTCTTCCAAAATATTGCAGAGGGAGGAACACTCCCCAACTCATTCTACGAGGCCACCATCTCCCTGATACCAAAACCAGGCAAAGATGTCACAAAGAAAGAAAACTACAGGCCAATATCACTGATGAACATAGATGCAAAAATCCTCAACAAAATACTAGCAAACAGAATCCAACTGCACATTAAAAGGATTATACACCATGATCAAGTGGGGTTTATTCCAGGAATGCAAGGATTCTTCAATATACGCAAATCAATCAACGTGATACATCATATTAACAAATTGAAGGAGAAAAACCATATGATCATCTCAATAGATGCAGAGAAAGCTTTCGACAAAATTCAACACCCATTTATGATAAAAGTCCTGCAGAAAGTAGGCATAGAGGGAACTTTCCTCAACATAATAAAGGCCGTATATGACAAACCCACAGCCAACATTGTCCTCAATGGTGAAAAACTGAAACCATTTCCACTAAGATCAGGAACAAGACAAGGTTGCCCACTCTCACCACTATTATTCAACATAGTTTTGGAAGTGTTAGCCACAGCAATCAGAGAAGAAAAAGAAATAAAAGGAATCCAAATTGGAAAAGAAGAAGTAAAGCTGTCACTGTTTGCAGATGACATGATACTATACATAGAGAATCCAAAAGATGCTACCAGAAAACTACTAGAGCTAATCAATGAATTTGGTAAAGTAGCAGGATACAAAATTAATGCACAGAAATCTCTTGCATTCCTATATACTAATGATGAAAAATCTGAAAGTGAAATTAAGAAAACACTCCCGTTTACCATTGCAACAAAAAGAATAAAATATCTAGGAATAAACCTACCTAAGGAGACAAAAGACCTGTATGCAGAAAATTATAGGACACTGATGAAAGAAATTAAAGATGATACAAATAGATGGAGAGATAGACCATGTTCTTGGATTGGAAGAATCAACATTGTGAAAATGACTCTGCTACCCAAAGCAATCTACAGATTCAATGCAATCCCTATCAAACTACCACTGGCATTTTTCACAGAACTAAAACAAAATATTTCACAATTTGTATGGAAACACAAAAGACCCCAAATAGCCAAAGCAATCTTGAGAATGAAAAATGGAGCTGGAGGAATCAGGCTCCCTGACTTCAGACTATATTACAAAGCTACAGTAATCAAGACAGTTTGGTACTGGCACAAAAACAGAAATATAGATCAATGGAACAGGATAGAAAGCCCAGAGATAAGCCCACGCATATATGGTCACCTTATCTTTGATAAAGGAGGCAAGAATATACAGTGGAGAAAAGACAGCCTCTTCAATAAGTGGTGCTGGGAAAATTGGACAGGTACATGTAAAAGTATGAAATTAGAACACTCCCTGACACCATACACAAAAATAAACTCAAAGTGGATTAAAGACCTAAGTGTAAGGCCAGACACTATCAAACTCTTAGAGGAAAACATAGGCAGAACACTCTATGACATAAATCACAGCAAGATCCTTTTTGACACAACTCCTAGAGAAATGGAAATAAAAACACAAATAAACAAATGGGACCTAATGAAACTTAAAAGCTTTTGCACAGCAAAGGAAACCATAAACAAGACCAAAAGACCACCCTCAAAATGGGAGAAAATATTTGCAAATGAAGTAACTGACAAAGGATTAATCTCCAAGATTTACAAGCAGCTCATGCAGCTCAATAACAGAAAACCAAACAACCCAATCCAAAAATGGGCAGAAGACCTAAATAGACATTTCTCCAAAGAAGATATACAGATTGCCAACAGACACATGAAAGAATGCTCAACATCATTAATCATTAGAGAAATGCAAATCAAAACTACAATGAGGTATCATCTCACACTGGTCAGAATGGCCATCAGCAAAAAATCTAGAAACAATAAATGCTGGAGAGGGTGTGGAGAAAAGGGAACACTCTTGCACTGTTGGTGGGAATGTAAATTGATACAACCACTATGGAGAACAGTATGGAGGTTCCTTAAAAAACTAAAAATAGAACTACCATACGACCCAGCAATCCCACTACTGGGCATTTACCCTGAGAAAACCATAATTCAGAAAGAGTCATGTACCAAAATATTCATTGCAGCTCTGTTTACAATAGCCAGGACATGGAAGCAACCTAGGTGTCCATCATCGGATGAATGGATAAAGAAGATGTGGCACATATATACAATGGAATATTACTCAGCCATAAAAAGAAATGAAATGGAGGTATTTGTAATGAGGTGGATGGAGTTAGAGTCTGTCATACAGAGTGAAGTAAGTCAGAAAGAGAAAAAGAAATACAGTATGCTAACACATATATATGGAATCTAAGGAAAAAAAAAAAAAGGTCATGAAGAACCTAGTGGCAAGACGGGAATAAAGACACAGACCTACTAGAGAATGGACTTGAGGATATGGGGAGGGGGAGGGGTGAGATGTGACAGAGTGAGAGAGTGTCATGGACATATATACACTACCAAATGTAAAATAGATAGCTAGTGGGAAGCAGCCGCATAGCACAGGGAGATCAGCTCGGTGCTTTGTGACCATCTAGAGGGGTGGGATAGGGAGGGTGGGAGGGAGGGAGATGCAAGAGGGAAGAGATATGGGAACATATGTATATGTATAACTGATTCACTTTGTTATAAAGCAGAAACTAACACACCATTGTAAAGCAATTATACTTCCTTAAAGATGTTTAAAAAAAAAAAAAAAAAAAAAGGACAAGGCAGAAGGAAACATTTCCAAATCTGTCCCTCTAAAATAATTCCCAAGATTCTAGGCAAAAGTTATGAAACATTATCAATATCAACACATATTATAATGATTTTTTTTAATATTTCAAGGGAAGAGAAAGAGTCCTTAGAGCTTTCAGGAAGACAAAAACAGCAACAATCTTTTACAAAGAAATAAAAATCAGGATGCCTGCACCTCTCCTATCACATACCAGAAGATAAGGGAAGAAGGTCAACAGAGTTTTGAAGGGAAATAGCTGTAATGAAGGATTCTATAAAATCATCCAAGTATTTGGGTAAAGTCAATAGAATGATATTTTGATATGCATGAGAACATCAAACTTAATATATACGAAATCTTTCTCTAAAGTATCACTAAAATATATATTCTAGTCAACCAAGATACAAACAAAAATTAAAGCTTCAGAATGGGGGAGTCCTGATAAAAAGAAGAAAAAACTAGCAGTAGAATCAAGTACCATAAAACCTGTTAATAAATCTAATTGCTTACTCTTTCAGCCTCTCATTAAATGAACATTTATTTTTTTTAAACACAATGTTGTGTTTAATTCCTGCTGTACAGCAAAGTGACTCAATTATATATATATTCCTTTTCATATTCTTTTCCACTATGGTTTATCATAAGATATTGAATATAGTTCCCTGTGCTATACAGTATGACCTTGTTTTTTATCCATCCTATATATAATAGTTTACATCTGCTAATCCCAAACTCCCAATCTTACTCTTCCCCATCCCCCTTTGACAACCACAGTCTGTTCTTTATATCTGTGAGTCTGTTTTTGTTTCATAGATAAGTTCATTTCTGTCGTATTTTAGATTCCACATATAAGTGATATTACATGGTATTTGTCTTTCTCTTTCTGACTTACTTCACTTAGTATGATAATCTCTAGGCCCATCCATGTTGCTGCAGATGGCATTATTTCTAAATAAACATTTATTGATTGCTTACTAAATGTGAATAAAAACTTGTAAATATGGTAACAAAACAAATTTCCTAGAATATAAATACTTAATGAAACAGTAGACTAACTTGAAACTGGGAAATTATTTGAACATAATTAAAGACATATTAATAATATTTTTATCATACAAAGAACTTTCATAATTTAAGTAGGGAAAGAGATAAATGTCATACGCAGGAAATTTAAACTAGATGCGCAAATTACCAACAAAAGTTTTTAAAGGTTCAATAGTGTTCACTGGCATTGACATATATACACTACCAAATGTATAATAGATAGCTAGTGGGAAGCAGCTGCATAGCACAAGGAGATCATTTCCGTGCTTTGTGACCACCTAGAGGGGTGGGATAGGGAAGGTGGGAGGGAGACTCAAGAGGGAGGTGATATGGGGATATATGTATTGTTATACAGCAGCAACTAACACAACAATGTAAAGCAATTATACTCCAATAAAGATGTTAAAAAAAAAACAATTATAAGAGACCACTTGCTAACTCTCAAATCTTAAAAATTATACTAGTTAGTAGTGGGAAATGCTTGGTGCAGGAAGTACTCTTAGACATAACTATGGGAGTATAAGTTTGTATCACCTTTTTGAAATTATTAATAACTTTAAAATGTTCATTGTATCTCTAAGTTAAGGATTTTGCCACAAAAAGATTTATAAACACTGATGACTTCAGAAAAATCTAAATATTCAAAAGTTGACTTCAGTTAAATATATGATACATATATAGTATGTAATACTGTGCAGCCATTAAAAAGAATGCAGTGAAGGTCATTAAATTTGGGGGGAGGTGTTCAATGGTAAGCTGTCACAAAAAACAAAAACAGCATACTTTAACATACAGTGTAATTCTGTTTTACAATATTGAATGCATTAAAGTAATGAAAGGAAATGTGCCAAAAGTTAAAGGTGAGATTATCTTTAGGTGGTGAGTTTATGGGAGATAATTATTTTCTTCTTTATACTTTTATGTATGGCGGCAAAGATTTCCAGCTGTTTACCAATATTCAGTCTTCCTTCTCTTCCTGTAGTAATAGGACAACTAATTTTATCTGAGCACATGACTATCTGAAATTAAGACTAAAATTTTCAGTTTCTGCTGTGTGACTAAGCATAGACTAATGGAATTTAAATGGAAGTGATGTATAAGGCTTCTAGGAATGTCCAGAATATTCTTTTCTCTTTTCTGCTTCTTGCTGAAAGGTGACTGTGAAGGCTGGAATGGAAGCAGCCATATTAGACCTTAAGGCAAAAGCAATGTTTGAGGAGGCTAGTATAATAACATGGAAGAAGTCCAGGTCCTCGACATGACGGGACACCACATCAGCTCTTGATTGCTTATCTCAGAGTAATGTGGGACAGAAATAAACTCTAATCACAAGACACTTGAATCTTTGTTATGGTAGCTAGACGTTTTCCAAAATTTCTACAATGATACCTTATTAATTTTATGGGGGAAAAGAGCAGTATTAAAAGAAAGAGAAATGGAAGTTTAATTGAAAGCAGTTTGTTTGACCTAATTGGGAAGTACATAGTCAAAAAAATAAAACAAACTATTGGGTTGGCCAAAAAGTTCTTTCAGGTTTCGTACGTTATGGAAAAACCCAAACAAACTTTTTGGCCAACCCAATATAACCATTTTGATTGACTATTTTCCCTTACTTTGCTCGTTTCTTTTTTAAACAAGTAGATTTGAGGTAATAAAATCTACTTATAGCCTGCCTCCATATTGCTGCTGTCATTTTCTTTGCTGCATATAGCACAAAGTGAAGATTATTTCATTTTTAACCAGATATCTGAACAAACAGTTGACTTAAAACAGCTTCCTGCTGAAGGAAGGAACAGAGAATATGGGTTATATGCCTTCATTGCCTCCCAATGCAAATTTAAAACATCAGATGACTAAAAGCTGAGAGCCAAAGAGTTCTCTTACCCAATACGGCCAGCTGACCTAACCTAGGTCTGATAGCATGGGTATACATAACCTTGTCCCCAAATGAGGCAATAAAAGCCAAGATTAGGATCATAAGGGGAGAAAGCACGATTTACACACTTTAGATTGCTTCTATTTCATCTTTATCCTCTTCCCCTTTTTACCATAAACTAAAACTAAAACCAGTAGGAAGGACAACATAAATGCTGGATGTACAGCTGATCCCCATAGTAGGTATTCTCCACACTGCCAGAGAAACTGTACTACATAAAAATGGTACATTCTAATAGGAGATCACGGTGACTGTATTACATGCAAACCAATGTATATAATAGTTACAAGGTATTAAATATGAAATGATAGCTTGAGCATTTGAACACTTGAATTTTTCAAATGTTTTTTAAAGGTTCCAGGTCAGATTTTCCTATGATAGTTTATCCAAAGTTTTCTTTTTAATGAAAATAATAAGTAGATGCAAAACATACTAGGAATACACAACAATAAAGTGAAAAAAATCAAGCATCTCAATTTCTGAATTACTAAATAGACAGCATTTAGAATACTGCCTGTTATTGTAATACATATGCAGTATCTTCCATAACTAGAATGTTAAAGGATAAAAGGAAGGGAGACTTCTAAATGGAAACATGTATTTGTTGAATGATAAGCATAGCAGTTATTATTTGTTAATTTAAAAGAAAAATTAGGAAAAAAGTAAAAGGCAATAATTAAAAACAACCATACGAAGACAATAACACAAGGCAACATCTTCATCCCAATTCTACCTACACTTTTGAGAATTTTTTTAGGCCAAAGACACAAAGTCAATTTGGAAATGAATTAAGGAGCAGAAAGAAGGGTTACCTAATTGAAACTTTTGTGTAGATCTTTGTTTTTTGATGTGTGATGATTTATTGGTAAGATGAGTCTAAAAGTTTAAAGGTATCTAATAAACAAACATCCTCACTTCATATGCACTTTTAAAATCCGATCTTTGCTGCTGAATTATTTATTGAATATAGTTCATGGTGTCTACAACACAGTAAAATGATTTTCAAAAATAATTTAATAAAACACATAGCACAGGAGAAAAAAAGAAACTGCTCTAAAAAGAGTCTTACATAGAAAACAAACTTATGGTTACAAAAGGGGAAGGGGGGAAAGGGATAAATTAGGAATTTGGGATTAATAAATACACACTAATGTATATAAAATAGATAAACAACAAGGACCTACTTCATAGGACAGGGAACTGTATTCAATATCTTGTAATAACCTATAAATGGAAAAGAAGCTGAAAAAGAATATATATGTATGTATATATATATATATATATACACACACACACACACACACACACACACACACACACACACACACACACACATATGTATGTATGTATAACTGAATCACGTTGTTGTACACCCGGAACACTGTAAATCAACTATACTTCAATTTTTAAAAAAAGGGTCCTAGGTTTACTCACATGACTTTTTTTAAACATAAATAAAAAGTCTCAGTGATTTTAAGTAAAGAATGGCTGCCCAAATATAACCCATGAGCTTCCTAAAGTATATACCTTTTCCTAAACTGGCTGTCCTTGATAAGCCATTCTCTGGATTTCCAACAGGATGCTGCTTTCAGAGCTAAATGTATTTTTTCAAATGAAACATGCTAACATTGTTTACCCTGATTTTTTGTTCAACTTTCAATGCCATCTTACCCCAAAATAAGACTTTTACTTTTAGAAGGGGTTATTAATTTTTTGTGTAGCCATTCAGAAGGACACCTGAACAAGGAACATAGACCAGGGAAGAAGTAGCCACCCAATGGACCAAGGGTAACATGATATTCTCAACTGGGAAGCCTAACCTTTTGCACATCAGCATTTCCTGATCTTCGGTAGGGAAATGGCTTTATTCAGAAATGTAATGTGTGATCCAAACAAGGAAGTTAATTTGGCTTGCTGTGAGGCCTCTCTGTGGGGAGAACTTCTACCCTGGTACAGGCCTTGGCTAAGCGGTGTTTGGTCTGAAAATGGAACAAAGAAATTCATCTTTCTTTAAAGTTTTCCTTTTATCTGTAATAATTAAATGCCTAGTGTTTAATGACCTAGGTCAAAAAGTAGGGTTTCCAAGTGGAACTTAATACAGAATGTTGGATTTTGAAGAGAAATCAAATTTAATACTTACATTTAAGACATGTGTATTCATATTTGCACAAAAAGTCTTTGTATTTTCTGGAAGGTGATAGAGGTTGAATATGTAAAATCAAGATTTTTTTGCAGTTATCTAATCTAGGTCATTTGATGGCTTATTGATATAGTATTTCAAATTAAAAAAATAAATGTAATAACCTCACAGTTAAAAACATTAAATAGAAATGGCACAAAATTAAAAGAATCATACTCATTCCATCCAGTTCTTCCACTAGTATCCTTACCACATAACCACTTTTATAATTCTTCATTTTATTGTGAAATATAACACATAAAGAAAAATGCATTTAAAATGCACACTGAAAATTTTATCAAGTGAATACCTAAATAAATAGAGCACTGCCAGCACCCCAGAGGACCTTTCATTTGCCCTCCTGATCCTTACCCGCCTCACTAAAGATACCCAGATGTCACCTCACTAAAGATAACCTCCAATCTGCCTTCTATGGTAATTGCCTCAGTGCTTTTCTTTTTACACTAATCACTTCACTTACACTCCTATACTCTATATTTTAGCTTTCCCTACTTTGTCATTTATATAAATGAACTTACATACATTTAATGTTATACATGTTCTATATAACTTTCTTTACTCAGCATTATATTTGAGAGATTCATCATACTGAGTGTAGCTGTACTACCTTTATTTTCATCTCTGTTCTTTTCTGTGAATATACTGTAATTTGTTTTTTGTTTTGTTTTGTTATGGTAAAACATCCATAACATAATATTGACCATTTTAAGACTACAATTCACTATCATTATCAGCTTCTGTGTCATACATTTAAAGGTCTTTTATATCCAGGTTTCTTCTTAGGGTTACGGCTTCCCCTATCAAAGAAGGTCTCAGCTACACTGGTACTATAACATTGAACATTAATGTCCATGTGAATTTCTGGCGAATCTTGGAAAAATGAAAATTTTGATTCAGAAGGTCTGGGCTGGGGCCTGAGCTTCTGCATTCCTAACACAGTCTCAGATGGTGCCCAAGCTGCAGATCCAAGGACCCACCTGAGTATCATGGATGGTATAAAACAGTCGCAGCAACTTAACGAAGAAATTCAAAGCAAATCAAGTAAAATAATCATTTATTTAAAATAATCCAGATTTAGGATGCTATAATCAAAATACCTTCTCTTTTGTGGGTGGCTCGGTACGATGGCATCCTCATATATAAATGACTCCGTGTATAATTTTCGTGTGTGCAAAGGGAGTAAACCTCTTGGAGAAATGCAACATAATGAATGGTGAACTACGCTTGAGTGAGGTCAAGATTGAAGTCAAGGATACAGCAATCCAAATCCTCAATTCCAGTGACACTTTTCATGGAAGGGCTATGGGTGTGCTGTCGTATATGTGGTTTCCTTACTTCCATGGGCCTGGACACAGGTTAAGAAGACTAAGCCTGTTGCTGGGGACCATTATAAAAAGTGCACCTGAGGCCTGTCCTCAACAAAACCCATCAACTTTACTTACATCGTGTTTTACCCAATGAAACCAACATGTTCCAGACAAAAGTTCAAATGGAAAACCAGTAGATTTTATGCTTTAAATACTGTGCAAAATCTCATTTAAGGCCAAAACACCTCAAGGAGAATGTTCAGTAAGAACAAAGACAAATGAGGAAACTCCCATTGTTGCCGCTGCAGATAATACTCATCAAGCATTTACCAAGTGCTTTCTAAATATTTGCTCACTTAATCCTCATAGCCATGGTATGAGGCAGGTTTCTCAAGCAGTGCTCTTCACAGTGAAGAATACAGAGGAAAACCTAACTCCACCTCGTTATTCTCATGCGTGAACAAGATGGATGCTTAGGAAAAAATTTTAATATTATTCAATTAATAGCATTTGAAAGTAAAACAGAAAGCTAGCTCTCCACCTGGAGATATTAACCTGATATAATTCTGCCTTTCAAATCTGAGAGAATTTCTGCAGAAACACATTTTGGAAAGGAAAAGGCCTTCCAATTTTAGGCTTACTTTATTTTAGCTACTTCTTTTTTAAACTTTTGCTTTCAAATCATTAAAGATGCTGGAGTTTTAAACAATCCTGATAGTGTGTCTTATCTGATTGCTCCCCATTTCCCTTTAGGGTTGTAAATCTCAGAGCAAAGAAGAATAAATCAAGAGGAAATATAAGAATTTCCCAACCACAGGGAAGTCAGGGAGGTGTGAGTCTTCTTTCTTATTCAGCTTCTAAGCGGTAACAACAACAACAAAACTGGGAAAAATACAGGACCCTTGACACTGGCAAGAGCTAAGAGTAAAAAAATAAAAGAGCCTATTGGTTAAATATCTTTCTCAGAAGCTTAGCTCACACAGGAGGCTCTACTCTTCCAGAGAGTTTCCCCACAGGGACAACACACCACCTTCAAAGACCAGAGGAGAAGCTTTCTGGGCTTAGGTCAAAATCCTGTACTGATTTTCAGGTTAAGATGAAGGATGAAAGCTGCCTTGCAGAATACATTTTTAAAAAGAGCAAAAACAGTTAAACACAAAATACAACCAAAACAAACAAACAAGAAATGAAGCTTGACCCAGTGCAGTAGCTCTGGCAGCTAAGAAAATAAGAGAAACTTCTGGGGCAGAGAGTTGTTGTGAGTCACTGTCTGACTTCAAACACTGATCCCTCCCCCAAGCCAATGGTTGAGTCCAAACTTACTAAGAATTCGCGTCCATAACCACAAATTGAGAAAAAAATAAGTAGAATAGGTTTCCTTACAGTTTCCCTTGTCTGAGAAATACGGGCATGCCTCTGAGTGAGGAATGTGGGAGAGAATGCTTCTCTCTGAAATAAGGGAGGAATCCAACCAGTGCTTCATAATGAATTGAGAAAGTTACCTCAAGACTGAGGATGTCTCCCTAAAGGAAAGGGAGATACCCCTTCTCCCTGATACAGGACATTTACCAAAATGTCAGAAGGAAAAACAGACCCTAGTATTCTAAGAAAGAATGTATACGGCCATCAGTACTCCCTCCAGCCTTCTTTCTGAAGAGAAACAGAAAGAACTAAAAACTCTCAGCTCTCAAACCATAGCCTGTGAAGGGAAAGCACTCTGGTCTCAGATAAAGGCAGACAGTCAAGAAGTCAGCAATACTTTATTAGGAAAAAAAAAAAAAAAACAGAATGTTTGAAAAGGGCCATTCAAACAAGATGAAGAAAAAAAGCAGAGCAACTATGCAAAATATCCCAGTCTAGAGGAAAATAAAGAAAAGAATGTTTAAAGCATCTGGGCATAAAAAACAAATAACCCTTTGCAGGGAAAGTTCAGGTTCTCCTTAGACTTTTGTGCGGCAACATCTAGTGCTAGAAGACCATGGAACAATGGCTACAAATGTGACCCAAGAATATCGCATTGAGGTTTAGTATTATTCACGTTTAAGGTAAAAGAGTGACATTGGCAAACATGGAAGACCTCATGATATACAGGCACCTATGAGCCCTTCTGAAATTTATCTTTACATAGACTTCGACCATGAAACAGAGCCAATTTAGAGAGACAATAAACTGTTTAGAAATGCAAAGCCATGGTGAATGATGGATGGAGAACACTGATTTCATTGAAATATACTCTTAATACTAATCAAACATGGAAATTATGGTTCTAGGACAATGTGAATTTTTTTGTTTGTTTTTTTAACTTTTTACTTTACATTGGAGTATAGCTGATTAACAATGTTGTGATAGTTTCAGGTGCACAGCAAAGGGACTCAGCCATACATATACATGTATCCATTCTCCCCCAAACTCCCCTCCTATCCAGGCTGCCACATAACATTGAGCAGAGTTCCCTGTGTGAATATTTTAATGTAACAATGGAAACATAACACAAGTAACAAATATGGAGACATGGGGCCAGGTGGAAAGGGTGAGACATACTAGGGGTGAATGTTTTCATGCTTCATAGAGAGGCATTCAGTACAAGATCGAAATTTTAAGGCTTCATGTTAAAATAGTACCTTTGGAATGATCCTATTTTTATAAAACTATTTTTAATCCTTTTATCTATATTTTTATCTGCATATATGCTTAGAAATATATTTGGAATGACATTAACCCAATGTTAGTGATGGTTATTTCTGGGTATTAGGATTTCAGGTGATTTTTTTTTAACTTGATTTTTGTCCTATTTTCATTATCTGAAATACACAAATACATATACACATACATGAATATATGTGTGTGTGTATTACAAAAGCAATGCCACGTTTTAAAAAAAAAGACTGAAAGTAAATATGGAAAGTTGCTAACACTGGTTATTTATCTTTTAAGATAAGTTTTTATATTGAAAGTCCCAATCAGTTTCTCCTGTCCGCACTCATAGCATCTATTAATATATGATTTTTCTCCTGTACTTCCCTTTCTAACACTTTCAACAGTGTTTATATATGGAGACATCTTTACATCTTCTATGTTGTTACCTTTCGAACTATTGGTATCTGAATGTTACAGACCAGGAAACAGCTTTGCCCAAGTACACCTTATACGGAAGAGGTGATATCAGTACCCAGATCCGTCTCAAGCCAGTGCCCGCAGTATTTACACCATAACATTTTAGGAACAATTTATTTTCTTACTCTATTTTTAAAAATGAATCTATGTAGAAAAGTAATACCTTTGAAGTCTACTAGAAATCAACTTCATGAAATAAATGGAAATTGTTACCACTCCTAAAATCCAATATTTTGAAGGAGGCTTGAAAAATTCATATATAAGGGAACGCATGGGAGGCAGTTCTTTACCTCGGTTCAGCCAGTGGGCAGTTTGCCTGCTTATAAACATTCTCAGGCTGGATGCTCTGAAGCAACAAAGAGGTAATTTCACTGATTTAGGGCCTATCTACATTACCACCAAGTTGGTGATTTATTTTCCACTGTAAAAGTTTAGAAGCAAATAACTGTTGCCAAGTGACATATACGTAAAATATAATCCCATCTTAAAACAAGTCAAATTAACCATCAGAAATGAGTTTAAAAAGCAATTCAATTCACTCTTGCCAAATTCAATTTTTGAGACATTCAGATTTAAGTCTATCAGAGCCAAAAGTAAGTAGTTTTTGGTTAATATTAATGAAATAAAAAGCCAAGTCATAAAATGAGAGATAAATACTATGAAATGATTACATTACCCACCAAATGTCTTTAAATACAAACTTGGTTATTTGCCAGCCTCCCTTGTTAAAATTTAGTTCATCCAACATTAACGATGGTAATTTCTAAAGGGTAGAATTTGAGACAATTTTTCTCACCTGTTTGATAACGTTTATTTTCCCATTTACTGCTACCTCTTTAGCTGGTTTCAGGAACTGTTACATGTTTATTGTCACTGGTTAACTCCTATTTGTTCTTTGAGTTTCAAAATTCTATTGCTGAGTGAATAGTTTCCTTGAAAACAGGGAAGTCACACATGCATTGCATCTTCATCACCAGATGTTTGGCATTCAGAGGAAGCATAAATGTAGGTAGCAAAATAGCTATGTATTAATTACAATGTTGTCAATTTCAGCAATTACATTTAATTCATCAGGGACTTTAAGTTGCCACCCCAAATTTGAGACAAGCAAAAGACATTAAACTCCTGGTGTCTGACAGAGATGGTATCAGGACATATTTCTAGCTGGTTCATCACTGTTGACAAGCTCCAACATTGGAGAAAATAGTAGAAACAATCTGGAAATCAGTTCAGATTTTTCCAATTTGGGTGTACTCAAGGACAGTTAGTACACTTCTTCATCAGGAATTACTGTTGTTTCAGATTTAATAGCACAGGAGAGAGAAAAGTCTTATTAAGACTGCTATTGAATAAGAGAACTGGAAACAACTGTAAGCATGGTGGTTGGAATGATTCTGCTGTATTGATTGCCCCTTAGAACCAGAATCATTGATTACTATAATAAAACCTCTTATTAGCATCTTCCTTTTCCTTCTCTCTTTTGTACCTTACCATGATACTGTTGAACTAACAAAACATACCATATTACCTGCATTATCTTTAACTGTGCTAATAATATATTAGTCCAATTTTCTAGCTCGCACATCCCAAGGCACAAAAGATGTGCTCTCTACACACCTAATAACTCTCCTTCTCAATACTAAAGACAATCTATTCAAATAAATATGTTCTTAGTTAGAGGTTCTTGCCTTCTTTCCTTAGACTCAGTTCTTATAGGGCAAGTATTGGTTGTTTCTCAAATCACTGAGCTCATTTTTTTTTTTTTTGCTCCAAAGACCATCTTGATCAAGAACTTTAAAGAATGAAACTGTAGGTCATCAGGCACCTGAGTGATATTCTGCGTGATACCAAAAAAAAGTTTGAAAGGATGAAACCAATGCACATATCAAACTGTTCTTAGTCATTATTCCTTAGAAATCCTTTCCTATCCACCTCCTCCCTCTTTCTTCAGAGCCTATGTAGGAGGAATGGGCTGCTTGATAAATGCAGACTAATTATATAACTTCACTTCTTCTTTTACAAGATGTTATACCATGGTTACCTCATTTTGTCCCTGTTATGTAATTGGGTTGTAGGATGCTTAAGCCCATACACCTACATTAATATTAATTTTATTTCTGTCCTTTGATTCCAAGACACTCAAGCTCTAATTTTACACTTTTAAGGACAACTTTATCTTTGAATACAAGACACTCTGCCTTGCCTCTTTTCTCTATTAATCAGACAATTTATAAGTCAAACTCTCGTATGCCCCAGCTATTTTATATGCTATACTTCTTAGATAATCTTATGCAGAAATTTCTCTGCCTTAGATCAAAAGAGAGTCAGAAAGTAATAACAGTGTAGGGAACAAAGAATAACCACCGGTTTAAAGCAATATACATTGTTTTCCTTAAAATAAATTTAATCTGATTTTCAGGTTTTAATTAATTTTAGAATATGGTTAATTCTCTCAAGGGTGACAATGAAACAGTGGGATTTTGTGATTATACTGGGGAGGGATGGAGCAAAAACTTCATGAAAGCTCAAGGTATATGAGTCAGATGGCCAGAAATTTCAATCATATAACCTGCTACTGAATGCCTTAAAGGTTAATATTATACAATCAACAAAAAATGATGAGGAGATTAGACCAAACCCCAGGGGGAAAAATGGGAGGAAGCCAGAATCATCCCCATCTCTCTCTTTCTCTCTCTTTTTTTTTTTTTCTGACATTTCTTCTAGGCAAACCAAAGCTTCAAGGGGAATGATTCCTACCACTTTCAGTGAAACTTATTGTAAAGAAAAATTTTTAAATAGCAAACAAAACACAATGGTATGACAAGTAACACACGGCCATGGTTGAAGAATGTTCAGTATTTTCGTCTTGAGTTTAGGTAAAACAATGCATTCTACTGTGTGGCACGGGGGTTGGTGTCTGCTATGGATAATTTCTTCCATATTTGCATAGGTATGTTTTGCTATATCAGCAGAAGGGGTACAAGATGTGATTGAGGCCAATTATATAACAGCAGATCTATAATTTTTAAATGCTGTTATATGACTGAGGCATTTCATCCAAAGACAGATGACTTATTCCAAACATTACTGACAGAAAGAAACAAGAATCTTCCACCAGTTTTCACTTTTAAAAAGTAGAAGAGCAAAAGTTGGATTTTAATCACAGACATCAATATTAGCACACACCAGAGGGCAAATTCAAAGAAAAAGAATTTTAAAAATCTTAATCTTAATAATTCTCATCACTACGTTTTCTTTGCCAAATTCCATCCTCTTATTTTTCCCCAGATTAAGCAATCTCTTACTTGATCAATCAATCAATCTAAACACATATTTTTTCCCTCATTAAATGAAGGTGCTGTAATACATGTGAACATCTGTGTCCAAAGTTCCCCCAAACACTAGCCAGTATCAACAGTCTTGGAGATTTTCAAGCCCATTTATTACACACCCACCATTACATCATAATCAGCATCAACCTTTATTGGAATTTAAGTCTACTATCATTTTTGCCTTTTCAAATTCCTAAAAAAATATTTTTGAACAGAAAAAGTATTTAAGAAAGGAAATACAGTGTGTATTTCACCAAGTAAAAGGGAGGAAAAAGAAAGACGTGAATAAAAATGCAGTGTGATTAGAAAAGTGATTGTAAGAGGGGATTTGACTGCAGACACTAGCATTCTGAGTGTGTGAATTTGATTCACAGTGTTTTGCAAAATCCCCATCAGCATTTTATTTTCATTAAGAAAAAATGGTTGTTTTGGTAGATTGTTTACTAATCATTCTGGCCACAACCCTAAAAAAGATTATTTTCAATTTAACCCTACATTAACTCAAAGTACACGTAAATTTTACCACTAATGCGGTACCAAGAAAAGTGTCATTTTCAACTTGAACCTACAATCTGCCAATCTTAAAATACAAGAATTATTACAGCTCAGTAGAATTAAATAAAATTCACTGAATTTTGTTTTTACAAAAAAATCTAGGAGACCTTCAAGATGGCGGAGGAGTAAGACGTGGAGATCACCTTCCTCCCCACAAATACATCAGAAATACATCTACATGTGGAACAACTCCTACAGAACACCCACCGAACACTGGGAGAAGACTTCAGACTTCACAAAAGGCAAGAAACTCTCCACGTACCTGGGTAGGGCAAAAGAAAAAGGAAAAAACAGAGACAGAAGAATAGGGACAGGACCTGCACCTAAGGAGGAAAAGTTTCCACACACTGGTGGAGATGGGGGTTGGGTGGGAGGGAAGCTTTGGAGCCATGGAGGAGAGCACAGCAACAGGGGTGCAGAGGGTAAAGCAGAGAGATTCCTGCAGAGAGGATCGGAGCCTACCGGCACTCACCAGCCCGAGAGGCTTGTCTGCTCACCCGCCGGCGTGGGTGGGGGCTAGGAGCTGAGGCTTGGGCTTCAGAGGTCAGATACCAGGGAGAGGACTGGGGTTGGCTGTGTGAACAGAGCCTGAAAGGGGCTAGTGTGCCACAGCTAGCTGGGAGAGATTCCAGGAAAAAGTCTGGACCTGCCTAAGAGGCCAGAGACCATTGTTTCAGGGTGCGCAAGGAGAGGGGATTCAGAGTACCACCTAAAGGAGCTCCAGAGACAGGTGCAAGCTGCGGCTATCAGTGCGGACCCCAGAGACGGGCATGAAATGCTAAGGCTGCTGCTACAGCCACCAAGAAGCCTGTGTGCAAGCACAGGTCACTATCCACACCTCTCTTATCAGGAGCCTGTGCAGCCCGCCACTGCCAGGGTCCTGTGATCCAGGGACAACTTCCTCGGGAGAACACACGACACGCCTCAGGCTATTGCAACCTCACGCTGGTCTCTACCGCTGCAGGCTCGCCCCACATTCTGTACCCCTCCCTATACCTGGCCTGAGTGAGCCAGAGCCCTTAATCAGTTGCTACTTTAACCCTGTCCTGTCTGAGCGAAGAACAGACGCCCTCAGGCGACCTACACACAGAGGCGGGTCAAAATCCAAAGCTGAACCCCCGGAGCTGTGCGAACAAAGAAGAGAAAGGGAAATCTCTCCCAGCAGCCTCAGGAGCAGTGGATTGAGTCTCCACAATCAACTTGATGTACCCTGCATCTGTGGAATACCTGAATAGACAACGAATCATCCCAAAATTGAGGCGGCCAACTTTGGGAGCAACTGTAGACTTGGGGTATGCTTTCTGCATCTAATTTGTTTCTGGTTTTATATTTATCTTAATTTAGTATTGACAGTTTATTATCATTGGTAGATTTGTTTATTGATTCCTTTTTTTATATATAGATATATATATATCTTTTTCCTTTTTCTCTTTTTGTGAGTGTGTATGTGTAGGATTCTTTGTGTGATTTTGTCTGTATAGGTTTGCTTTTACCATTTGTCCTAAGGTTCAGTCTGTCCGTTTTTTCTTTCTTTCTTTTTTTTTTTTTTTTTGTATAGTTTTTAGCACTTGATATCATTGGTGGATTTGTTTTTTGGTTCTGTTGCTCTCTTCTTTCTTTCTTGCCTTTTTTTTTCTTTTTAATAATTTTTTTACTCTTTATTTTATTTTATTTTTCTCTTTCTTTCTTTCTTTTATTTCTCCCTTTTCTTCTGAGCCGTGTGGCTGACAGGGTCTTGGTGCTCCGGCTGGATGTCAGGCCTGTGGCTCTGAAGTGGGAGAGCCGAGATCAGGACACTGGTCAAACACAGACCTCCCAGCTCCATGTAATATCAAATGGCGCTAACTCTCCCAGAGATTGCCATTTCAACACTAAGACCCAGCTACACTCAAGAGCCAGCAAGATACAGTGCTGGACACCCTATGCCAAACAACTAGCAAGACAGGAACACAACCACACCCATTAGCAGAGAGGATGCCTAAAATCATAATAAGGTCACAGACACCCCAAAACACACCACAGGATATGGTCCTGCCCACGAGAAAGGCAAGATCCAGCCTCATCCACCAGAACACAGGCTCCAGTTCTCTTCAGGAAGAGAAGCTCCAGGAAGCCTATGCAACACACTGAACCAACCTTACCCACTGAGGGCAGACACCAAACACAATGCGAACAAAGAACCTGAAGCCTGAGAAAAGGAGACCCCAAATGCAGTAAGTTAAGCAAAATGAGAAGACAGAGAAATACACAGCAGATGAAGGAGCAAAGTAGAAACCCACCAGACCAAACATATGAAGAGGAAATAGGCAGTCTACCTGAAAAAGAATTTAGAGTAATGACAGTAAAGATGATCCAAAATCTTGGAAATAGAATGGAGAAAATACAAGAAACGTTTAACAAGGACCTAGAAGAACTAAAGAGCAAACAAACAATGATGAACACAACAATAAATGAAATTAAAAATTCTCTAGAAGGAATCAATAGCAGAATAACTGAGGCAGAAGAATGGATAAGTGACCTGGAAGATAAAATAGTGGAAATAACTACCACAAAGCAGAATAAAGAAAAAAGAATGAAAACAATTGAGAACAGTCTCAAAGACCTCTGGAACAACATTAAACGCACCAACATTTGA
The DNA here is from genome assembly GCF_028564815.1 of Eubalaena glacialis. Lineage (NCBI taxonomy): Eukaryota > Metazoa > Chordata > Mammalia > Artiodactyla > Balaenidae > Eubalaena > Eubalaena glacialis. Next base: position 41,656,226 of record NC_083728.1, on the reverse strand, counting down.
ATTATAGGGGTCCCAGAAGAAGAAGAGAAAAAGAAAGGGACTGAAAAAATATTTGAAGAGATTATAGTTGAAAACTTCCCTAATATGGGAAAGGAAATAGTCAATCAACTCCAGGAAGTGCAGAGAGTCCCATACAGGAGAAATCCAAGGAGAAATACACCAAGACACATATTAATCAAACTATCAAAAATTAAATACACAGAAAAAATATTAAAAGCAGCAAGGGAAAAACAGCAGATAACATACAAGGGAATCCCCATAAGCTTAACAGTTGATCTTTCAGCAGAAACTCTGCAAGCCAGAAGGGAGTGGCAGGACATATTTAAAGTGATGAACGGGAAAAACCGACAACCAAGATGACTCTACCCAGCAAGGATCTCATTCCGATTCGATGGAGAAATTAAAACCTTTACAGACAAGCAAAAGCTAAGAGAATTCAGCACCACCAAACCACCTTAAAACAAATGCTAAATAAACGTCTCTAGGTAGGAAACACAAGAGAAAGAAAAGACCTACAATAACAAACACAAAACATTTAAGAAAATGGTAATTGGAACATACATATTGATAGCTACCTTAAATGTAAATGGATTAAATGCTCCAACCAAAAGACATAGACTGGCTGAATGGACACAAAAAAAAGACCCATAAATATGCTGTCTACAAGAGACCCACTTCAGACCTAGGGAAACATACAGACTGAAAGTGAGGGGATGGAAAAAGATATTCCATGCAAATGGAAATCAAAAGAAAGCTGGAGTAGCAATACTCATATCAGATAAAGTAGACTAAATAACCAAGAGATCACTGAAAAATCAAAGAGGAAATCAAAAAATACCTAGAAACAAATGACAATGGACACACGACGACCCAAAACCTATGGGATGCAGCAAAAGCAATTCTAAGAGGGAAGTTTATAGCAATACAATCCTACCTCAAGAAATAAGAAACATCTCAAAAAAACAACCGAACCTTACACCTAAAGCAATTAGAGAAAGAAGAACAAAAAAACCCCAAAGTTAGCTGAAGGAAAAAAATCCTCAAGATCAGATCAGAAATAAATGAAAAAGAAATGAAGGAAACAATAGGAAAGATCAATAAAACTAAAAGCTGGTTCTTTGAGAAGATAAACAAAATTGATAAACCATTAGCCAGACTCATGAAGAAAAAAAGGGAGAAGACTCAAATCAATACAATTAGAAATGAAAAAGGAGAAGTAATGACTGACACTAAAGAAATACAAAGGATCATGAGAGGTTACAACAAGCAACTATATGCCAATAAATGGACAACCTGGAAGAAATGGACAAATTCTTAGAAGAGCACAACGTTCCGATACTGAACCAGGAAGAAATAGAAAATATAAACAGTCCAATCACAAGCACTGAAATTGAGACTGTGATTAAAAATCTTCCAACAAAAAAAAGCCCAAGAACAGACAGATTCACAGGCGAATTCTATAAAACATTTAGAGTAGAGCTAACACCTATCCTTCTCAAACTCTTCCAAAATACATCAGAGGGAGGAACACTCCTAAAGTCATTCTATGAGATCACCATCACCCTGATACCAAAACCAGACAAAGATGTTACAAAGAAAGAAAACTACAGGCCAATATCACTGATGAACATAGATGCAAAAATCCTCAACAAAATACTAGCAAACAGAATCCAACAGCACATTAAAAGGATCATACATCATGACCAAGTGGGGTTTACCACAGGAATGCAAGGATTCTTCAATATACACTAATCAATCAATGTGAGAAACCATATTAACAAATTAAGGATAAAAAACATATGATAATCTCAAGAGATGCAGAAAAAGCTTTTGACAAAATTCAACATCCATGTATGATAGAAACTCTCCAAAAAGTAGGCATAGAGGGAACTTACCTCAACATAATAAAGGCCATATATGACAAACCCACAGCCAACATTGTTCTCAATGGTGACAAACTGAAACCATTTCCTCTAAGATCAGGAACAAGACTAGGTCGTCCACTCTCACCACTATTATTCAACATAGTTTTGGAAGTTTTAGCCAAAGCAATCAGAGAAGAAAAAGAAATAAAAGGAATCTAAAACAGAAAAGAAGAAGTAAAGCTGTCACTGTTTGCAGATGACATGATACTATACATAGAGAATCCTAAAGATGCTACCAGAAAACTATGAGAGATAATCAATGAATTTGGTAAATTAGCAGGATACAAAATTAATGCACAGAAGTCTCTTGAATTCCTATACACTAACAATGAACAATCTGAAAGAGAAATTAAGGAAACACTCCCATTTACCATTGCAACAAAAAGAATAAAATACCTAGGTATAAACCTACCTAAGGAGACAAAAGACCTGTACGCAGAAAATTATAGGACACTGATGAAAGAAATTAAAGATGATACAAACAGATGAAGAGATATACCATGTTCTTGGATTGGAAGAATCAACATTGTGAAAATGACTCTACTACCCAAAGCAATCTACAGATTCAATGCAATCCCTATTAAAGGACCAATGGCATTTTTCACAGAACTAGAACAAAAAATTTCACAATTTGTATGGAAACACAAAAGACCCTGAATACCCAAAGCAATCTTGAGAAAGAAAAACGGAGCTGCAGGAATAAGGCTGCCGGACCCAGACTATACTACAAAGCTATAGTAATCAAGACAGTATGGTACTGACACAAAAACAGAAATATAGATCAATGGAACAGGACAGAAAGCTCAGAGGTAAGCCCACGCACGTATGGTCACCTTATTTTTGATAAAGGAGGCAAGAATATACAATGGAGAAAAGACAGCCTCTTCAATAAGTGGTGCTGCGAAAACAGGACAGCTACACGTAAAAGAATGAAATTAGAACACTCCCTAACACCATACACAAAAATAAACTCAAAATGGATTAAAGACCTAAATGTAAGGCCAGACAGTATAAAACTCTTAGAGGAAAACATAGGCAGAACACTCTATGACATAAATCACAGCAAGATCCTTTTTGACACAACTCCTAGAGAAATGGAAATAAAAACAAAAATAAACAAATGGGACCTAATGAAACTAAAAAGCATTTGCACAGCAAAGGAAACCATAAACAAGACAGAAAGACAACCCTCAGAATGGGAGAAAATATTTGCAAATGAAGCAACTGACAAAGGAATAATCTCCAAAATTTACAAGCAGCTCATGTAGCTCAATATCAGAAAAACAAACAACCCAATCCAAAAATGGGCAGAAGATCTAAATAGACATTTCCCCAAAGAAGATATACAGATTGCCAACAAACACATGAAAGGATGTTCTACATCACTAATCATTAGAGAAATGCAGATCAAGACTACAATGTGGTATCACCTCGCACCAGTCAGAATGGCCCTCATCAAAAAATCTACAAACAATAAATGCTGGAGAGGGTGTGGAGAAAAGGGAACCCTCTTGCACTTGTGGTGGAAGTTTAAATTGATACAGCCACTATGGAAAACGGTATGGAGTTTCCTTAAAAAACTACAAATAGAACTACCATATGACCCAGCAATCCCACTACTGGGCATATACCCTGAGAAAACCATAATTCAAAAAGAGTCATGTACCACAATGTTCATTGTAGCTCTATTTACAACAGCCAGGACATGGAAGCAACCTAAGTATCCATCGACAGATGAATGGATAAAGAAGATGTGGCACATATATACAATGGAATATTACTCAGCCATAAAAAGAAAGGAAATCGAGTTATTTGTAGTGAGGTGGATAGACCTAGAATCTGTCATACAGAATGAAGTAAGTAAGAAAGAGAAAAACAAATACCATATGCTAACACATATATATGGAATCTAAAAAAAAAAAAGGTTCTGAAGAACCTAGGGGCAGGACAGGAATAAAGATGCAGACGTAGAGAATGGACTTGAGGACACAGGGAGGCAGAAGGGTAAGCTGGGACGAAGTGAGAGAGTGGCATGGACACATATACACTACCAAATGTAAAACAGATAGCTAGTGGGAAGCAGCTGCACAGCACAGGGAGATCAGCTTGGTGCTTTGTGACCACCTAGAAGGGTGGGTTAGGGAGGGTTGGAGGGAGACACAGAGGGAGAATATATGGGGATATATGTATATGTATAGCTGATTCACTTTATTATAAAGCAGAAACTAACACACCACTGTAAAGCAATTATACTCTAATAAAGATGTTAAAAAAATAAAATTAAAAATTAAAGTTTGAAAAGTATGTACATTTCACACAGAAAGAATATTTAAATCATCATTTATTCCTCAAAGCTTACTAATTTTGAAAGTTTATTTTGCCATAGGCTTGAAGTAACATTTAGAAGAGGAAGTTAAAATGAAGTGAACATTCCTTTATCTTACTAAACTGATGTGATTAAAGCCAAAAATCTGTCTTCATATCCCCTGGATAGAGATATAAAACTTATGTTTCAATTTCAACTAAATGATAGAAATAGTAAGCAACAAAATCATTAAAAAAAAAAAAAACAGTAAGCAACAAAATCCATTTTTGAAAAACAATAGTAAGCATAAAATCAGTTTTCTTTATTACTTCATTACTCTATTTTATTGGCACAAAACAAGTAAAAGTAACATCTCTGTTGCCCCTTAACAAAGTCCTTTGATGTGCATTATCACATTTAACAATTCTCAACATAATCTCTCACAATAGGAATATTATTTCTATTTTTCATATGAAGATATTGAGACTCAAGTTGAATGATCTACCTATGTTCTCAGGTGTCAATGCGAAGTCTGAGTACTCCTACTCTCTCTTTTGCTGCTTTGTGGTTGCCATGAAAATATAACAGGGCTAGCCTGAGAAAACGGCAGAGCTAGCCTGCTGGAGGATGAGTTGCCACGTGGAGCCGAGCCTAATCCTCTCTGATGAGGCCAAGCCATGTGAGCACCTAGCCAAGAACAATGACACCACCTAGCTAACCCACAGCCGACTGCAGACGCTTGAATGCATCCTGCTGAGACATGCTCATATCAGCAGGACCACCACAACTGGACTGCAAGAAGCAATAAGTGGTTGTTGTTTTAAGCCCTGAGTTTTGGGGTTGCTCGTTACACAGCATTACTGTGGCAATAGTCAACTGATACACAATTCAAAGTTGCTAACACACAAAGCCTCAGCATTGTCATTGGCTGCCCAAGGAGAATCTGGAGGTTCAGCAGCATGTAACCCAGCGTTTGATAAAGTAAGGGGCTTTAAAAGTTAGCCAATCTTACTTATACTCTACATAAACATCCAGGTCAATATGGCTATTCTTACAATAAAAAATGAATTCTCCACCCTAATCTGATGACTTAATTTCTACCATGACACTCATATGATTTCCTAATGGTGATTGTAGAAAAAATAAAAATAATAAAACAGTGGTTCAAAAATCACTAAAAACTGTTATTTCTGTCTTGGCACATGCTCTTTCTGTTAAGTCACTGTTGCAGTGAAAAGATTATGATTTCGTTAATAATACTGTGATGACATAGCAAACTTGATTGAAAATGGATACATGTATTTATGCTCCACAATTCTCTATTTTAGAAATTACTGAAGTGCAGGCAGAGCAGAATCAAAGAAGTTTAAGTACAAGACAACATTAAGATGTAAACTTGGGATATACCGACAATAGTATGTGCTCCAGAAACATTTTTTAAAGCATAAATGAAAGGATGACAATACTTATGAAAGAGCTGGCTTCTACTAAAAGTTTCCTTGCACTAAAAATATGGAATGACCTCAGGTTAATTAGAAATTATCAGTGATATCATTACTTGGATATTAAAGAGCTCTCCCACCCTTTGGCAAGTCTTAAATGATACTTCGTCATTCCCTTGTAAAATGAAAATGTTTTGAATCAGACAATTCCAACAATAATAACTACCTTAGTGCTACCATACGCCAGATTCAGGACCAAGTGTTCTATATGAATTGCTCATTTAATTCTCACAACTGTCCTACAGGATAGACAGTGCTATTCCCATTTTATGGATGAGAAAACTGACACTGCCCAAAATCACACAGCTAATGACTGGTAGGATTGAACTGAAATATGCCTGTCACCAAAGCCTATGCTCTTAAACATTCAGAATTATGTATAATGTTAGACAAATAAGTTATTCTTGACATGGCCAGGTCCTGGACTTATGAGGAATTTCCTCTCTAAGAGCTGGAGAATTTGGGTCCAGCTTTCAAGACTTCCTTGTTAATCATTTCTCATAATGCATCCCCAACTATACATGTTGGTGAGTCATGCAGAATTGCTAAATTTTCCTTGGGAAACAGGAAGAAAGTACAAAAAATTTTTAGCATGAGACTTCATATCTGGCTCTTGCTAAAGTGAAAACATCCTTCGATGCCAATAAATATTGACCTTCTATATCACATTAATGAAGAAACCTAATCATGCATGAGAGAGTAAGAAATATATATATACACATATTATATATTAATATATATATAAAACTAGAACTGAATTCTCAACTTTTGTGTTACATTATGTAGGCACTCAACTTTCTTCTGAATTGAGTCAACTGATGCTGTCATGTTTAAGGAAACAACCTCAGGGCATTTAATGTCACTATTTGAAATATCAGATCAACAGAACATTTTGTTGACAATATGATGCTCAGCATCTCCTTATTAATGAAATAATTGTTATTTCTCAATTAACTACTCCAGAGTTTAGTCTAAGCTAACAATTAGCAATATTGAATATTTAGTATGTGTCATACACAATTTTAGGTGCTGTAGACATTAGCTATTTCTTCCCCATTTAACAGATGAAGGAATTAAGTCTTAAAGAGATTAAATAACTTTTTCAAGGTCAGTCAGGTAGTCAGTTTACAACGCTGACTCTATTACCTCTATACTGCATTAGAATCAGAAATATAGGGGAACATAAGAAATTCAAAAAATGAAACTGGGCTTCTAGGCATCTAAAAGCATCAGTCACACCGAAGGTTTTCCAGTGACTGAAGGCAATTCTAAATTTGATTCTCTTCTGCTCAGTCCTGTGCTCTAAGCTGTGTCTTCCTGTTTCTCTCCTTTCACTGGGGTTTTCATAAAACAAGGACTTCATGGTTATGCATTCCCCACTCTTTCTTTCCTCCAGGTATCTGGGTATTTCTTGTGCTAAGCAAGGAAGGAAAAAGATCCACCTGCTATCAAGAAGAAAACAACTAAGAGTGCCCTGTCAGTGACTGTCATTAATAATCCAGCATTAGATACTTGAAAGTTGCAGAGCAGATCTTAAGCATTCTCACCACACCCACAAAGAGTTAATGATGGAAGGTGATGGATGTGTTAATAATGTTGATTTTGATAATCATCCTACAGTGTATATGTAAATCAAATTATCATGTTATGTAAACTGTATTTGTCACTTATTCCTCAATAAAGTTGGGAGAAAAAGAGTTCCCTGTCAGAGGTATCTGTGGGACTGCCAGGATGACTAAGGCATAGAGACTTGTGTGTTTAATAGAATATATCTCACTGAGAATTAATGTCAATACTAATTAGAATGCTCATACCCTCAGCTTAAGAAGGAAGGCAAGTTCTCTGCCTTCATCTTTCAGGGTCCAGCAATTTATTATATTTTTGTCCTTTCAATTATTCTAGGGTAACAAGTAACCAAATGGGCAAGACTCATGAGATACAATCATTAAGCACTTTTCCCCCCTCTCTCCTTAAATGGACTGGGTGAGTTGGTTATTCTCTAGCGCCTAGATGAAAACTTAGGCAGACCCCATGAAATTTTTGGTTACACTTTCCCAAGTCCCCCAATCAGTATCCTGGATCATGGAAAAGTCATGTTGCTTTCGCATTAAGGCTTCTCCTCCTAAGGCACAAGGCCAGTGAAAAAACCAGAATCTTGGAGGAAGGAAAGGTCCGTGATTGACTTATGCTCTTTCCCTAAACAGCTTGGTTAGGCATCTCCTTCTTGCCCTGCTATCATGGTTTCTGACACTTCGAGAAACTTACTGAAGAGATGGGGGAGGCAGGAAAGTTCTTACCTGACTGCTATAGTAGCAAGCCGAAATTAACCTCCGTAAGCTCGGCACATGTTTAAAATGCATGATCCCTATCCGTGTGTGTGTCTCTCTCATTCTCAATTTCTCATGCTTTTGTGGATTCTTCAGAGACCCCTATATTAAGTTAGGTGCCCTAGGTATAGAGCCTGAGACAGGGATTCTTGTGCGAATAATTTTCGAGGGAGAGCTCTCAGAAGAAACCTCTAAGGGACTGAGATGGGACAGGAGAACGAGCTTGGCAAAGAGCTTATTTCAGCTGAAGTTTATTATCAGCCTGAGCCATGGAGAGCTCTGGAGCATGGCTCTAATGCCTTGAGGCAAAGATGCTGAGTTTTTACACTTTTGTATTTTTCAGTCAATGGCCATGGGCAGCCTCCAGATTGATGGGAGGTATAAACCACAAGGCATCTCTGGGCAAGGAGGCTCCTGTCAGCCAAGGGCAGTCCTCCAGAGCGTAAGGTCAGCTGTGAGTTGTTAGCAGCTGGTACCCACAGCTGCTTGAGAATGGACGCACCTCTTCAGGTAAAGATATGGACAGAGCACTAACATGTGCTAACCTCACTCCCCCGACTAGAGCCCTTCTGTCTGCAGCTCTTTTGATGGGTACGATGCATTTTCTTGTAGCTCATTTTTCATTCCCTCCTCAGCACTAAGCATAGATAATCCTAGCTTTTCTCTGCTAGGCTCTGGTTGCCCCTCCTGGAAGCCCCATGGAAAGGATAAAAGGAGACCCCATGCTAGCTACAGGCTATCCTGAAAATAGTCCTATTGAACCCTGTCTCACGACACCAAAGGTGTATGATGGGAATCAGAGAACATTAAGAGCTCTCCCGCAAATTCTCCACCAAGCTCTAGTCTCCACTTCCTCAGCCTCTCCAAGCCTCTCTGCTGTTCCTGGTGATCTTCATGAAGCAATGTAGTGGCCATTACCTTTATTCCTTGGCCAAAACTGGCACAAGAAGAGTCCTATTTTAACATCCTGATAGATTAATTTAGAATCTTTTCCATATGGCATACTCTTTTTGAGGGATGGAGCACCTGGCAGTTACATGATTATATGGTACACTCCCAAATTACTTGATTCAATTTCAGGAAAATCAGTGTAATGATTTTGTGCCAAACCAGGTATCATTTAATGCTCTGTGAGTTACCAAGGTATTTCAAACAGTTCATTAGAGAAAAACTTAAGATTTGGAAAATGCAAATGGACTAAGACTTCCCCAACCCTACCCTCACCCCTGTACACACAAAGTACTTCTTTCACCATCTTATTTGACCTTTTCCAAAATGAGTAAAAACATAATTAAGTGATAATACTTGTTATTAACAAAACCTGGAAACAAATGTCCCTCAAATGGGGAATGGATAAACGAACCACGTTGTATCCATACAATGAAATACTACTCAGTGATAAAAGGAATGAATTACTGACAAAAGCAACAACATGGATGAATCTCAAATTCCTTATGCTACATGAAAGGAGCCAGACTCAAAAGGCTGCATGCTGTATGATTCCACTTATACTACATTTTAGGAAAGTCAAAATTATAGGGAAAGAAAACAAATCAGTTTTTGCCAGGGACTGGGGGAAAGGGCTGATTACAAAAGGGTCCGTGGGAATTTGGGGTGGGGGGGTGACAGAAGTATTCAATATGTTAATTGTGGTGATGGTTACAAGACTTCAACATTTAACATTTGTTAAAACTTACAGAACTGTAGACTTAACAGAGGTAAATTTAACTCTATACAAATTATACCTAAATTAAAAAAAAGAAAGCACAGCTTACCAATAAACCTATTGTTATATAAGCCAAAAATAACAATAAAATTAAAAACATAATTCATAAATTTATTGATAGCCTTAAAAATCTCTGCCCATTTTTAATTTGCAAGCATCAGAATCTTGAATTCTAAGAGAAATTTCAAAATATTGTGTCCTCAAAAAATTAATTTTAATCTGTAATGAATTCTCCTTCATAGTTAGTCAAATCCATTCATAGTCAAATCCATTGCAGATCAGATTGTTAGAGTAAAACACATTCAAAGTAGCCCTCCAAAAAGTCAATCCCATCTAAATATCTGTTTCAATACATCTCTTTGACAAGGAAGTCGCCCAGACGCTGCGTGTGCTGGACCTGTTCTAATGACCCAGGAGCAGATAAAAGCCAAAGTGAACCCATCTCTGATTTCTCTACAGGCTTGCAGTTATGGGAGGTCTTTGTCGACTCTACATTTTGGGGACTGACCCAGGGCCTGGGACTTGGCAGAAAAAGGTTGAACTCAAGACCCATTTCTTCAAAAAGCAAATGAAGTTCATACACCATAATTTTTCCTACGACATAGCTCACCACGCTCAAAGCAAATGTGAATCCACTGCAGGGAAGGGGATGGAACCGAACCAAGAGTAGCAAAGTCGGTAGTAAAGATTTTATGGTGTTGACATAGCCTGTTCTCCAGGCAAGCTCCACAACCAACCAATGCTTTTTACAGGATCCCAGGATCTATAAAGAGAATTATAATCACTTCCTTTCCTTTTTGGAAGAATTCAGTCAATGTTAAGGTTGGCACGGAGGGGTCATTTTCAGGGGACTATTAGGAACCACCAAATGAAGATTAAAATCCTTAAATACTGCAAGAATGAAGAATTGTGCCCCTTGTCTAAGGCTTAATATACTCTATCTACAAAGCATGCCTTACATAATATTGGGACATTTCTGTACAATAATTTAAGATATTTAATAATATAATATTTAATAATATACTTCATGTATATTTCTGAGAAATATAGAGGCTGAGTGTAAACTTCAGTAAATCCAGCTAATTCAATACACTTTAGTTAACAACTGAAAGTATGCACCTTGGTTCAGGGAACTGTATGTGTAAAATCTTTTTTTAAAAAAAGAAACAAGTCTCATGGACATTCTCAATGACCTTCAAGCTTGATATCCCCTTTATGGGTGCATCATCATGTAAACATCGGCAGGGGGGGGGCACTCATCTAATGCTTCCAGCTACTTGGGGGAATGCCTTTGTTTTTCATCTCCGTCTCTCAGGCCCCTGGCACAAGACAGAACATGTGAGTCCAAACAAATCTGGAATGAATCCGTGAAGATACATGAAGTTTGAAATAAAAACGAACCGTAAGTATTGATAGTGAGAATTAACATTTATTGAATGTTTACCATGCATGGTCATTGCCCTGTGCCTTATTGAATCTTAACAATAACTTATGAATTAGGTACCATTATCATCCCCATTCTACTGGGAGGCGTAAAAAGATAAAGTAATGTGGAACGCAAAGGTAACACATGATGAAGTTCAGATTCAAATCCAAGCAGTCTGTCTTTGGAGTCAGTCATCTTCTAACTACTTCATAATATTAGCTTGCTAATTATAATAGACTACAGTATTCACAGGCAAGATAGGTATACACAAATGCCATATTTCGCTTAAGTTTTCCTTATACTGTAAAATTATTACCATATAGATAGGTATTTAGCACCACCCTTTCTAATTTTCCTTCTAGATTCCTCTAATTTTCTTTCTAATTTGTTCAAAATGAAACAAATGATTATGTAAAAATCACTCGAGTACCTAGTTATTTCTAGACTTAGTTGATGAAACTATTCTCAGCAGATTATATTCATTTTATCTGCAAGTTTTAAATGACACATTAGCCCTTCTGGCCCAAGCTTTGGGCTAAATATAGCAATTATGTTCTACAGGTGAAGGTCACTTTGGGGAATGTGCCATCTAAAAACTAGGACTTTCAGAGACACCTATGGAAAGAGAATACATGTAAAAGGATCTCTTTAAATTTTAGTCTCAATATACAAAATCTGGTTTGAGTTACAATTTTATTTACCCACACCCTTTTAGGAAAGCATTTATTAAGTAAGGCATGCTTCATAATGTTCTCAGAGCAAACACAATCCTTCTGTTAGCAATATTAGACTTTTTAAAGCATAATATTTATTACAATCAAATGGAGAGAAAAATTGACCAGTTTAAGTAAATGTCTACTTATTAATGCATGGATTAGATTAATTTCCACATTTATCTTCTTTTTACTAGAAGCTCAGACAGAAGCAGGAAAGAGGGTCTTTATGGACATTTGTCTGAAGAATTCCTTTATATTGCGCCAAAGAACAGGATGGCAAGGAAAAAACAATGTTAGGTTGCCTGCACTGATGGTCCCAATTAATGACTTTCTTGTATCTCTATCCTTTGCCCTGTGACTACTTTGCCATTTCTCTTATCAAGAGGTAGAGACTATCTGCCCTCCCCTTAAATCTGGCTGACCTGTGATTGCTTTAGCCAGCAGGATGCATCCAACGTAACACCATTCCAGTTCCAATTTAGCCTCAGTATGCTTTCTATTCTCAGTCTCCCTCTCTCTCTCTCTCTCTCTCTCTCTCTCTCTGTCTCTCTCTCTCTCTGTCTCTCACTTTCTCTCTCTCTGTCACTCAGGGCCCTGTCTCTGCCCTCTGAAGAGACTGCCCTCTTGAGGATGAGAGATGATTGGGGTAGGGGAGAACTGAAGCACCCCAGCCAACAGCCAACCAGCTCTTAGAACCAGAGCAGCTTAGCAGGCTCAGTGCTGACCATGCACATAAGGGAGCCAACCAAGACCAGAACAACCCAGGATAGCCCAGCTTAAATTACTGACCCATGGAATTGGCACTAAATAAATGGCTGCTGTTTAAGTCGCTATGTTTTAGAATGGTTTGTTACACAACAATAGCTAACTGATACAGGAAAATATTTGTAAAAATAATTCAAATAATATTTTAAAATTTGTGTCAGCCTTTTAAATATTGACTATTTATGAAATATTTATATCTCACAGAAGAAACTAAATTGTCATTTAACATATAGTATAATTACATAATTATCTTAATTCCTCTTGCTTGATGTAACTTTTATATATGCCTAATTCTCAATAAACTTGTTGAATCGAACTGGATATCTGGTTGTCCTTAATAACTCAATGATTTATGAGAAAAATATTAATTAAAAAACCTTTATTCTGGATTCAGAAATAATGATCTTATAATGTACAAAACCCTTAAGATTTTTTGTCACAATTTAAATTTAATAAAATAATTGTCAAGTCTAAGGACAGCTGTAATGTTCTTAAAATTCTGAAACAAGATTAGGGCAATGGTATTCATTGTTATAGGATTTGTTTTGCTTTGTTTTCAAGCAGTGATTCTCAGTAAGAACATTTTAATTTCCATCCAGTGTTTGTGTAAATATATACATCAAAACAATGTGTCCAGGGGCTTCCCTGGTGGCGCAGTGGTTGAGAATCTGCCTGCTAATGCAGGGAACACGGGTTCGAGCCCTGGTCTGGGAAGATCCCACATGTCGCGGAGCAACTAGGCCCGTGAGCCACAATTACTGAGCTTGCGCGTCTGGAGCTTGTGCTCCACAACGAGAGAGGCCGCGACAGTGAGAGGCCCGCGCACCGTGATGAAGAGTGGCCCCCGCTCGCCGCAACTAGAGAAAGCCCTCGCACAGAAACGAAGATTCAACACAGCCAAAAATAAATAAATAAATAAAATTAAAAAAATAAATATATGTGTCCATACAATCTCTAGTATTTATTTTCTTCTATGTTCTGTTATATTCTATTCTCCTGTTCTTTTTCTTTTAATGCTGGTCTCTAACCAATAAACTGATTTCACAACCTACTTAGGGGTCAAGACCTCTAGTTTGAAAACACTGGCTTAGGAGTTAGTTTCCATCTGCTATGAATCACAATCATTGGAAAATGTTTTCATGATAAAGTACTTGCCTAAGTGTTGAAATGTTCTTTGCTCACAGTTAAGACTTTTTCTCCACTCTGAGTGGCCACAGGTAGTTTTCCCAATATAGTAATGACAACGATTAACAACTGCCTAGTGATTTTGAGATTACAAGGCAGTTTTCATATATATTACTTCAAACCTCCATTGGGTTAATTGGCAAAGGAAACACAATATTATGCAATTAAGTTTAATTCTAGGTAGATCTGTAATTTCATTATTCAAGATAAAGTGAAACTTCAGCAAGTAAGACACCTCACATCATTTTCCCATGTCCTGGTAAATTAGTTTTGAATGTGTGATGTGCAGGGATTTTCTGGAAAAGGTACACATTATTTGAACCAAAAAGCTTCTCATAGCCATATAAAATAAGGCAACCATGTTAAATTGCAGTTTTCAAATTGTTTAGAATTTACCACTTCGAACCATGGTCAAAAGAAGTTACAAAGTCAAAGATCTGTAGTCAGAGGCTTGTGGTTGCCAAAGGGGAGTGGGGGTAGGAAGGGATGGACTGGGGAGGATGGGATTAGCAGATGCAAACTAGTATATATAGGATGGATAAACAACAAGGTCCTACTGTATAGCTCAGGGAACTATATTCAGTATCCTGTGATAAACCATAATGGCAAAGAATAGGAAAAATAATATATACATAAAACTGAATCACTTCGCTATACAGCAGAAATTAACACAACATTGTAAATCAACTATACTTCAATAAAATTTTTTAAAAAAGATCTCTACTCAGAAAACAATTAGATAAGCCTGCCTGTGTATAAGTGGCGACGTTTTATTCTTGATAAGTGTCCCTCAGAAACAAAGGGCCTGATTTATATAGTCAGGTTTTAATAAAGTCACTAATGTTACCATGTTTTCTTAATTACTTTATTTTGAACAACAGGATAATAGTTGGGGATGATACCTTAGCCTGAAAT